>NW_017670737.1:345544-474113 GCF_001879085.1 Nicotiana attenuata | reverse complement strand
TCACTCATGTATGCATAAGGGTAGATATCATGCTCTTAGGTATTTACTTCTGCAATCGTATCCTGCTTTCATTTCTGCATTCTCGAAATTCTGCCTATAGGTTTTCTGCATTTCTGCATCTCATATAGAGAACATTTCTGTAGGATTCTGCATTTCTGCATCTCATATAGAGAACATGTCTATAGGATTCTGCATTTCTGCATCTCATATAGAGAACCTGTCTATAGGATCTCTTAAATTCTGCATAAACATCTATCACTAGGCAAACAGTTTCATAGGTTTAAATAACAAATTGCCTTCTAGATACCATGCCTATAGGACTCCTGCATTTCTATAAACGTTTTTCAAACCAACCACGCTTAGAAAGCATGCCTATAGGAATAATCAGCTGAATCTGAATCGTTTACAAATCTAAAATCAGTGGTATCGATACTCAATACCTGCAGAACTTATGTTTTTCTATAATCAGCAAGCCTTCTTTAAAATCAGTGTACTCCTGCATTATTAGATATCATGTCTACAGGTTTCACCTAGGCAAGCCATTAGGTAATTAATCTACTGCACCAGTCTTTGATAATTACAACCAGCAGGCAGGCCTAATTCAGACTTCTTATCTGAAAATATGTGATAAATCAGCCTGCCTTAACGCTTTGAGTTAATTCAGACCATAACCGGTACGCGCAAGACATGCTAAACAATCTGTCTTTAAGTGAGGAGGCCTGTCTGAGCCTTTTTAACTGTTATGTGTTTCCCATATCTGCTTTATGTGTTTTTGTTTGTCGCCTTAGAATTTTATCCTTTTAAACTCTGAAAAGCCCGAATCTCCCTTCCCCCTTAGGACTAGTAGCCCCAAATGCCTCCGGGACTGATAGGATTAGGACGGGTAGTAGCATGCAATAGGAAAACCAAACCATTTCGCGCTTTAATACCTTAACGGGGTGGGAATATGGATATGATGACCACGCGATAACACCACGTGTCTAAACGGTTACCGGGTGTTGTGTGGGGTGATCCATATTATTTATTAACCTAGGACCCCCCTACCCTTTACTTTTTTAATCTTTCAGAATTTCTTTAAAAAAAAAAAAGAGAAACTTCTCAATTTTCAGCTTCTTTAACTTTTCTTTTACTTCAATTACTTGCATCAATTACTTGTTTATTTTTAGAACTTTAAAATTGCTTTCTTCCCAACTTTCAGCTTCTTTAACTTCTTTTGTTTCAGTTGCTTGCAACCGTTATGTGAAAACTATCTCGCATTTACAATTCTTGCTTGTTCACTTGTCATTGCACCTAAAGTCACAATTGTAGCATAGCCGGGAACCACACTAGTGGATCTTGAGGGGTGCCTAACACCTTCCCCTCGAGATAATTTCAAGCCCTTACCCAATCTCTGGTTTTTCTAAATCAAATTTCTTTAGTGTCCTAATGCACTTAATCATTAGGTGGCGACTCTTCAATTGCAAACCCAATTCCCAAAAGGAAATGAGTTGTCCGCCCAAATGTCATAAACCCGATTTCGCGAGAGAAAGGGGGCATCGACAGCATGGCGACTCTGCTGGGGATTTCTTTAAGGCTTTTACCATTTCATGATATTTGTGACTTTATGTTTCTTTACATGTCTTTACTTGTTTAAATGTCTTTAAGTATTTATTCTTTCTTCTACTAAGAAACTAACTTGGCTCTTTGTTTCTTTTCTTAATGCTTTCCTTTATCGCTTTCCTTTAATACTGTTGTAAATTATGAGAAACTATTGTAATTATTACTCTATGAACGTGCAAATACATGACAATTTGTTTAATAATTGTAACTGCATATTCAACAACATAGTCCACTCGTGCCAAACAAAATACCATAGCAACGCTTATAATGAGTGGTTGCGCCCTTTCGATATTATCACCCCCTAAATTCGGCAAAGGCATATTTGCGGTAAAACCAGTCGATCAACGGTGTAGTCGACGGTTCCGTGCCTTTCCCTCTTGAGTTGTCCGCTCAAGGGTACCAGTCTAATACTCCATAGAAACCCTACTCTGTTTAATTGTGCATGCATCATTATCAAACCTAGCCGAGTCAGTTATGTTGTCTGCATAATGACTCTTTAAGATAGCCTTGTCCAAAGTCCACTCGGTTTCCTTGAAACCCAAACGGACACTACCACGTTCTGTGCATTCATTTGGAGAACTAAATGCTTCTTATGCTAATTGTTGATATTAAATAGTCGAGTCTGGTGGGGGTAAGGGTCTAAAACTTTTGTCTTGCAGAAATGAGGCACGAGGTCCCCAGATTCGGCATGGTCACCAACATTCACCCTAGATTGTCAAGATGGTGGGAAGATCTTCATTCCAGTGATCAAGCTCTTGTCCGAAAATATCTAGGAAATCTACCTTCTCTCCTAGAAATTCAACCCGACAACAAAATCATAGAAGCTGCCACTCTGTTCTGGGACTGTGATAGGTCGGTATTCCGCTTCGGAGACATTGAGATGACACCTTTGCTTGAGGAGATAGGAGGACTGACTAGAATACCGTGGGAAAATTCGGGTTTGTTGATGCCGGAAAACCGCAAAGGTAGAAGTTTTCTCAAAATGATGGGTCTAAAGAAAAATACTGACTTGACATGTTTGAAGGAGTCGTACATTCCCTTTGACTATCTGTACGAAAGGTACGGTCACAGCAAATCTTACCGTACTTATCCTGACGAGTTCGCCCTTACATCATTGGGGCATATCCATCGAAGGGTCTTTGTCTTCATGTTCTGTTTCTTGGGGATGATAGTGTTTCCAATGAAGAAAGCAAGAATCCATACCAGGCTAGCAGTGGTCACCAAAACTCTAATGGAAGGAATTGACGGATAACCATTCAGTCTCGTGCCAATGATCATTGCAGAAATATACCGAGCCCTAGAGAGGTGCCAACAGGGAGCCAAGCATTTCGAGGGTTGTAATCTGCTACTTCAACTATGGCTCATGGAACACCTCCAAAAGGTGAATACCGACATGAAATCCCTCGTAGAGACTGGGACGATCATATCGCCTTTCATCACCCGAAGCGAATGAATTACATGCCCAACACGTTTGCCCAACCGGAGAATGCTAGAGAATGGGTCGAACTCTTTGATAGTCTGACTGAGGACCTAGTGCAATGGATGTTCGAGTGGTTCCCTACTGAAGAATTCATCGTTCGATCTAGGGATGCGCCATTTTTGATATTGATCGGTTTGAGGGGGACCTACCCTTATGTCCCTCTTCGAGCTATGAGACAGGCCGGTAGGAAGCAGGTTATACCAAGGGTCGACAAGATGAGTCACTTCCGGGCTGACTTCCAGAACGACTATAGTCCGCACAGGTGCAAGGCTCAGTATATGTGGCACTGCAAAATTATCTTGGGAAAAGACACTATCGAACCGGATCGCTACCATGCTGGTTTTACCCCACATTATTCAGGCTGGCTGGAGGACAATCACAACGGTTTGGGTCAACCTGGGTTTGTTCGAGGTCACAGAATCATCGATGAAAAGGCTGAAGCACGAGTAAAGTACAACCAACTGCGCAAGAGGATGCGGGAATGTGAAAATGAGCACCGTGAAATACAAGAAGCCAATCAAAAATTAATTGAAGAATGGAAGGATATGGCTGTCAGCGCCAACAAACGACTGATCTGCTTGGAACGGGGTATAGTGGAACTGGAGAAGAAGTTTCTGAAGAGGGTCGAAGACTGCCGAGTTGCTGAAGGGAATGAACGAGGGCATCTATCCAGAGCTTACCTGCTGCTAGGATTTCGCGAGCTGGGAGAGCTGTTCGAGGGAGCTAACACTGCCGAGTCTGGGGAAGGTCCTTCTGGGACCAAATAGATAGGAGCTTTTCCTTTTTGCTTTAAGAAATGTAATAAGGCCTATGGCCACTAGTGACATTTTTATTTCCTGTTATTTAGTGTCGTTTTGGGATTCGTCTACCTTTTTATCAATAAAATGAGGCATTTAGCATTCCAAGTTCTCCAAATTTACTTGTCGCTAGGCCTACCTCGGGCACAACGAGGTCGCCAAAATTAGGACACGCTTTATATCTCCTGCACTACGTGTTTAAATATCGCAACAGTTTTCCTTATGATCCTTACTAACTTATCACCTTTTTGTTTTACTTTTGTTTATTCCCCTCCCCAAAGGTTAGTTCGTGAACTCTGGCAACATCAGCATACTTTACCAGATCCAGGGGCCCTCCACCTACTCCTCCTCCCAGTCCCTATCAGGCAAGCAAGAGGAAAATGGAAGATTCAAATAACTCAGCTGAACGGGTTGAGGTCACTCGTGGTGCTATGGTCCCCAAGGAAAATGCCTCTCAGATAGAACAAAAACTACTGAAATTCCAAGAAGAGCTTGATCAAGTCCGGAATTTGGCAAGTCTGTCATTTTCCCTTACCACTCCAGAAGTTACCTTCCCAAATACTCAAAATCCCATACCTCCACAAAACATCCCGAAGCAGCCCGCTCCTCACCACCACTGCAGTACTTGCCACACTCCCAACAACACTCCACTGCTCATCCCGGAACTGTTGGACTCCACAAATGACCACTACCACACCCGACACAACACCCCCATCTACGTGGAGACCATGCCACACTCCACCCAGCCCTTCTCAAGCATACCCGAGTCCGATGATAAGGATTTGCTCATCAGAAATCTGGCCGAAGAGCTTAAGAAGTTGACCACCAGAATTCAAGGCATTGAAGGTAGTAAGGGAATTGAGGGGCTAAACTATGAAGACTTATGCATACAGCCCGATGTCGAACTGCCCGAGGGGTACAAACCTCCCAAGTTTGAAATGTTTGATGGTACAGGGGATCCCAAGGTTCACTTGAGGACGTACTGCGACAAGCTGGTCGGAGTAGGAAAAGATGAGAAGATCCGCATGAAGCTTTTCATGAGGAGCCTGAAAGGAGATGCTCTGTCCTGGTACATTAGCCAAGACTCAAAGAAGTGGTCGAAATGGGTAAGTATGGCGTCCGACTTCATGGACAGATTCAGGTTCAATATGGAAAATGCACCGGATGTGTTTTACATTCAGAATCTAAAGAAGAAACCCACAGAAACATTCCGCGAGTATGCCACTCGTTGGAGATCAGAGGCTGCTAAGGTTCGACCTGCTTTAGGGGAAGAACAGATGAACAAGTTTTTCGTCCGGGCTCAGGATCCGCAATACTATGAAAGACTGATGTTGATCGAAAACCATAAATTTTCTGACATCATCAAGCTAGGAGAAAGGATCGAGGAAGGTATCAAGAGTGGTATGGTTACAAACTTTGAAGCTTTGCAAGCCACCAACAAGGCTCTACAGTGTGGTGGTACGTCCAAGAAAAGGGACGTAGGTGCCGTAATGGTTGCACAGAGAACCAAATCACCCGTCAAATACAAAACTTACCCAATACCTCCACTTACATATCAGCCCACTCCAAATTTCCAAACACCCGCACCCTCCTACCAAACCCCACCGCCTACCTACCAATCACCTCCACCTCCTACATACCAACCTGCTTCACCCAGATATTCCCAGCCTCGTCACCAAGCACCTACAACACTCAACAATCCCACTATCAATCACCTCCCCCTCGCCAAAACTTTCCTAGACCCCGACCAAATTTCGACCGCAGACCTCCCAAACAGTATACCGCCATTGCTGAACCAATCGACCAGCTGTATGAAAGACTCAAAGCTGCTGGTTATGTCACCCCTATCCCTGCTATAACCCCTGAAAACCCTTCCCAGTGGGTCAACCCAAATAAAACCTGTGCATACCATTCTGGCATGAAAGGGCACACCATTGATGAATGCCGCTCCCTGAAGGATAAGATCCAGGCTCTGATTGACAACAAGATCATCGTGGCAAAGGAGCCAGCCCCGAATGTCTGCAATAACAGTCTACCAGACCACAAGGGTGGAGGTGTCCATATGATTGAAATAGAGGATGATTGGGATCCCAAAGGATCAATCGGTTTGATCACAGAAGGCGATGATCCAAAGAAACCAACAGTCACCCTTAATCCGATTGTAGTCCAGATTCAGCCTTCTGAAGATGCCGAGGTGAACCTGTCCATACCACTTGAGTTTGAAACACCAGCCTCCGCAAAGACGCCAACACCAATTGAGGTCGAGTTTGGGTCCCCAAAGGCGCCTGAGCCATTTGAGGTTGCTGTATTACCTTCCAAAGCAAGAGTGCCCATTCCAGTAGCAATAACAGTCGTAACGCCATTCCACACAAAAGCCATACCATCGGACTACACAGCCAAGGCAAGAAGGAAGGGGAAAGCCAAGTTCGGGGAAACGGTTGTGGCACAGGGTAGGACAAGAACCGGCAGGGTTTATACTCCGGAACACTTGGCTGAGTCAAGTAAGCAGACCTCTGGGCGACAAGCCATCACTGAAACCGGGCCCGATGATCTCTGGAGAAATATACAAGCGAAGGAATACTCAGTCATTGATCAGCTAAACAAAACACCGGCGCAGATTTCTATCCTGGCTTTGCTACAGAGTTCCGATGCACACAAGAATGCCTTGTTAAGAGTGCTGAGTGAGGCATATGTACCAAGCAATATCATTGGAGGAGAAATGGCAAGCATGGTGGGTCAGGTGTTGGAAAGTCACAAAATCACTTTTCATGAAGATGAGCTACCACCAGAAGGGTTGAGTCACAACAAGGCATTGCACATCACCGTGCAGTGCGAAGATTATTTTATCACCAGAATCCTGATTTATGGAGGGTCCAGCCTTAACATTTGTCCATTGTAACTCTCAGAACGTTGGGAAA
Organism: Nicotiana attenuata; assembly: GCF_001879085.1. Classification (NCBI taxonomy): domain Eukaryota; kingdom Viridiplantae; phylum Streptophyta; class Magnoliopsida; order Solanales; family Solanaceae; genus Nicotiana; species Nicotiana attenuata. Next base: position 467,319 of record NW_017670737.1, on the reverse strand, counting down.
GAGCCTGCATGAGATCAAGGATGGAGCCATCAACGTCAAAGCTTTCGACGGTTACCAAAGGTCCACTATTGGGGAAATTAGCTAATGTCTGCAAATGGGGCCTACTTGGTTTGATGTTTATTTTCAAGTGATAGCCGTGCCCGCATCTTACAACTTGCTTCTGGGGCAGCCTTGGATTCATGCCGCTGGGGTTGTAGCATCAACCCTACATCAGGCAGTGAAATTTGAATGGAATCACCAAGAGGTGATTATTCACGGCGATGGTAGCAATCCCATATACAGTCGCCAGACCATCCCAGCGATCGGAGGAAGAAGGAAGATAGGTGTGGAGACCTATCATCACATCGAGCGAGTCAACGCCGTCGACAAAGATAAGTGGTGGGATAACAAAATTGAAAGCATATTGAACTAGAGCGGGTATGAACCTGGCAAGGGACTTGGCAAGAATCTCCAAGGAATCGCTAAACCCATCAAGCTCAAGAAACACGGCACCACCTTCGGATTGGGATATGAGTATATCTGGAAGGAATTCAACTGGACCATCAGAACCACCAAAGCCCGGCGTGCCTCGGGGTAGCAAGGCTGAACAAGCACCATGCACTATTTTATTTTTACTAGTTTACTTTCCTTTCGCATTTTTGTTTTGGAGAGAAAGAGCTCTGATGTTTAAAACATTTATGGAATTTATCAAAAGCAATTCGGTTTTCTTATAAATCTTACTCTTATTATTTTCTGTCATTACTTTACTTATACAGCATTACTATTACTTATCTTGATGAACCGATGACTGTGACTTGCAACGAGACAACGCAACAAACGAACATAGATTCAGAGGAAGATGATATACCGGAAGAATTGTTAAAGAAGTTGAGAATTTTTAGAATAGACCTAAGTCCAACCTGGACGAGACCAAAATCATCAACCTGGGAGATGCAGTAAACATCAAAGAAACACGAATTAGCGTTCATTTGTCACCATCAGAGAAGGAAAAATATACAGAGTTTTTAAGAGGGTATGAGGACATATTTTCCTGGTCGTACGACGAAATGACTGGTTTGAGTACATCTATTGTGGCTCACAAATTGCCGACTGAGCCAACCCGTCCGCCAGTAAAGCAGAAGCTCAGAAAGTTCAAGCCAAATATGAGTTTGAAAATCAAGGAAGAGGTCACTAAGCAAGTCAAAGCTAAGGTTCTCAGGGTAGTAGAGTATCCGACATGGTTAGCCAACATTGTGCCAGTATCAAAGAAGGATGGGAAGGTCAGAGTCTGTGTCGACTACCGGGATCTCAACCGGGCCAGCCCAAAAGACGACTTTCCCTTGCCGAATATACACATCTTGATTGACAACTGCGCCAAGCATGAGCTGCAGTCATTTGTTGATTGTTTTGCTGGGTACCATCAGATATGGATGGATGAAGAGGATGCTGAGAAAACAGCTTTCATTACGCCATGGGGGATGTATTGCTAAAAGATGATGATGTTTGGGTTAAAGAATGCAGGGGCCACCTACATAAGGGCCATGACCACCATTTTCCACGACATGATACACAAGGAGATCGAAGTGTATGTAGACGACGTCATCATTAAGTCCAAGAAAGCCGCTGACCACATGGAAGATTTGAGGAAGTTTTTTAACAGATTGCGAAGGTACAACCTGAAATTGAACCCCGCAAAATGTGCATTTGGGGTTCCAGCTGGAAAATTTCTTGGGTTCATTGTGAGTCGCCGAGGGATAGAATTGGATCCATCAAAGGTCAAAGCTATTCAAGAATTGCCACCGCCAAAGAATAAGAAAGAAGTAATGAGTTTCTTGGGGAGACTTAACTACATCAGCCGGTTCATTGCACAATCTACTGTCATCTGTGAGCCAATCTTTAAGATGCTGAAGAAGGACGTCGCTACAAAAATGGACTGATGATTGCCAAAAAGCCTTCGACAAAACCAAGGAGTACTTGTCAACACCGCCAGTTTTGGTCCCGCCCGAGCCAGGTAGACCCCTAATACTCTACCTTGCGGTATTGGATGGAGCATTCGGATGTGTTCTGGGGCAACATGATGAAACAGGGAGGAAGGAGCACGCCATCTATTATCTCAGTAAGAATTTCACCCTATACTAGGCCCGGTATTCTCTGCTGGAACGCACCTGTTGTGCTCTGACTTGGGTAGCTCAGAAGCTGAGGCACAATTTCTGTGCTTATACTACGTATCTCATATCAAGGATGGATCCTTTGAAGTACATCTTCCAGAAGCCCATGCCCACTGGCAAGCTAGCCAAGTGGCAAATCCTGTTGAGTGAATTCCACATTGTCTACGTGACTCAGAAGGCAATCAAGGGACAAGCACTAGCGGATCACCTTGCGGAAAATCCTGTGGGCGGAAAATACGAACCCCTGAAGACGTATTTTCCTGATGAGGAGGTATTATTTGTAGGAGAAGACATTGCTGAATCCTATGATGGTTGGAGGATGTTTTTTGATGGTGCAACAAATTTCAAAGGAGTTGGCATAGGAGTAGTTCTAGTGTCAGAAACCGGCCAGCATTATCCGGTGTCTGCCAAGCTCAGGTTCCCATGCACCAACAATATGGCCGAGTACGATGCTTGCATCTTAGGGCTCGTGATGGCCATTGACATGAACATCCAAGAGTTGCTAGTAATTGGGGATTCGGACTTGCTTATACATCAGGTCTGAGAAGAATGGGCGACCAAGAACTCCAAGATACTCCCTTATCCGCACCATGTACAGGACTTGAGGAAAAGGTTGACAAAGACGGAATTCCAACATGTCCCCAGGGTCCAAAATGAGTTCGCCGATGCATTGGCTACCCTCGCCTCTATGATACAACATCCAGATAAGAATTTCATTAATCCTATTCCCGTGAAGATCTACAATCAGCCAGCTTATTGTGCTCACGTCGAAGAAGAAGCAGACGGAAAGCCTTGGTTTCATGACATCAAGGAATATTTGGCAAAAGGAGAATACCCAGGGCTTGCAAATACTACTCAGAAGCGCACTCTTAGAAGATCGTCCAATAATTTCTTTCACAGCGGAGGAATCCTATGTAGAAGGACTCCATATTTGGGATTACTAAGGTGTGTCGACGCAAAGGAAGCATCCAAGTTGCTTGAAGAAATTCATGCTGGGACCTGCGGTCCACATATGAACGGTTTTGTCTTAGCAAAGAAGATACTCCGGGATGGTACTTTTGGATGACTATGGAAACAGACTGCATCCAGTATGTCCGAAAATGTCATCGATGTCAGATACATGCAGACATGATAAAGGTGCCTCCAAATGAGCTTAATGCAACAAGCTCACCGTGGCCGTTCGCCGCTTGGGGAATGGATGTTATTGGACCAATCGAGCCTACCGCTTCCAACGGGCATAGGTTTATCCTAGAAGCGATCGACTATTTCACCAAGTGGGTCAAAGCATCATCTTACAAAGCAGTAACTAAGAAAGTGGTGGCAGACATTGTCCGGGACTGTACCGTTTGTTGATTCGGGATTCCAGAATCAATCATTACTGATAATGGTTCCACCCTCAACAGTGACTTGATGAAGGCTATGTGTGAAACCTTCAAGATCAAACACAAGAATTCCACAGCTTACAGGCCTCAGATGAATGGAGCCGTAGAAGCCGCCAACAAAAACTTCAAAAAGACACTAAGGAAAATGATAGAGAAGCATAAGCAATGGCACGAAAAGCTATCATTCGCTCTATTGGGGTATCGCACCACAGTCTGCACATCAACTGGGGCAACTCCCTACATGCTGGTTTATGGTACAGAGGCGGTCATTCCCGCTGAAGTAGAAATTCCCTCCCTAAGGATCATACAGGAAGCAGAACTCGATGATGCAGAATGGGTAATGAGTCGCTATGAACAGTTAGCTCTTATAGATGGAAAAAGAATGAATGCAGCTTGCCACGGTCAGCTTTACCAGAACAGAATGTCCCGAGCCTTCAACAAGAGAGTCAAACCAAGACAGTTTACACCGGGGCAGCTGGTGTTAAAGTAGATTTTCCCGCATCAGGATGAGGCCAAAGGGAAGTTCTCTCCCAACTGGCAGGGTCCGTACATGGTTCACCGGGTTCTAATAGGGGGAGCCCTCATACTTGCAGAAATGGACGGAGAAGTTTGGCCGAAGCCGATCAATTCAGATGCAGTGAAGCGACACTATGTGTAACCATTTACGATTTCCTTTATGATGTAATTTGAACTACGTCTGACCTGATTCCCGTTTAAGAGGGGATACGTAGGCAACCTTATGGGTTCGGTCACAATTCAATAAAATTTTCATTTTCCCCCGCAATTGGAAACTGGGGCAGAATTTTGAGCAAGACCCTCAAAATTCCGAAGTAACTTCAGCCGATCACCACAAGCAGCCGTCAGAAGCACCAGCCCAGTAAACTAGGGCAGAATTTTGAGGAAGACTCTCAAAATTCCGAAGCAAGAGAGGTTGCAATGTCTTGAACCGAGTCGTAGTCGTCGGTTCACCTAAAGAAAAACTATTCTCAATTATATATTTATGTCGTATTTTTACTAAATCATGCATGTCTATTATCAAAATTGTTTTGTTAGCNTAATTAGAACAACGTATCTAAATAACATACAAGGGGAATGTCAAAAGTAACTTATCAACAAACATTGTAACTGAGAAATTAATTAATTAGGAGATATTTGTACGGAGTTACTGCATAACTTGAAAAATAAGAAAAAAATATAAAAAAATGTCATATATAGTATAAAAGATAATTGAACATAGGACCTCCAAATACTCGTACTTACGACAAAGCTTGCAAATAATTCTTTGTTTGTGGTTGTTGTTTGTTCTTCTTATTTTCAACGGTACAGTATACATACTTTGCTGTTTCGGTTTTTCTCCTCATACTTATTTTTTCTTCCTAATGTTAGGGATGGAGTGAAGGGCAATTCTTGCTTGTTCACTTGTCATTTGCACTTAAAGTCACAATTGTAGCATGGCCGGGAACCACACTAGTGGATCTTGAGGGGTGCCTAACACCTTCCCCTCAAGATAATTTCAAGCCCTTACCCAATCTCTGGTTTTTCGAAATCAAATTTCTTTAGTGTCCTAATGCACTTAATCATTAGGTGGCGACTCTTCAATTTCAAAACCAATTCCCAAAAGGAAATGAGTTGTCCGCTCAAATGTCATAAACCCGATTTCGCGAGAGAAAGGGGGCATCGACAGCATGGCGACTCTGCTGGGGATTTCTTTAAGGCTTTTACCATTTCATGCTATTTGTGACTTTATGTTTCTTTACATGTCTTTACTTGTTTAAATGCCTTTAAGTATTTATTCTTTCTTCTACTACGAAACTAACTTGGCTCTTTGTTTCTTTTCTTATTGCTTTCCTTTATCGCTTTCCTTTAATACTGTTGTAAATTATGAGAAACTGTTGTAGTTATTACTCTATGAACGTGCAAATACATGACAATTTGTTTAATTATTTTAACTGTATATTCAACATCATATTCCACTCGTGCCAAACAAAATACCATAGCAACGCTTATAATGAGTGGTTGCGCCCTTCCGATATTGTAACCCCCAAAATCCGACAAAGGCATATTTGCGGTAAAACCAGTCGATCAACGGTGTAGTCGACGGTTCCGTGCCTTTCCCTCTTGAGTTGTCCGCTCAAGGGTACCAGTCTAATACTCCATAGAAACCCTACTATGTTTAATTGTGCATGCATCATTGTCAAACCTAGCCGAATCAGTTATGTTGTCTGCATAATGACTCTTTAAGATAGCCTTGTCCAAAGTCCACTGGGTTTCCTTGAAACCCAAATGGACACTACCACGTTCAGTGCACTCATTTGGAGAACTAAATGCTTCTTATGCTAATTGATGATATTAAATAGTCGAGTCTGGTGGGGGGGTAAGGGTCTAGCACTTTTGTCTTGCAGAAATGAGGCACGAGGTCCCCAAATTCGGCATGGTCACCAACATTCACCCCAGATTGTTAAGATGGTGGGAAGATCTTCATTCCAGTGATCAAGATCTTGTCCGAAATATCTAGGAAACCTACCTTCTCTCCTAGAAATTCAACCCGACAACAAAATCATAGAAGCTTCCACTCTATTCTGGGACTGTGATAGGTCGTTATTCCGCTTCGGAAACATTGAGATGACACCCCTGCTCGAGGAAATAGGAGGACTGGCTGGTATACCGTGGGAAACTCCGGGTTTGTTAATGCCGGAAAATCGCAAGGGTAGAGGTTTTCTCAAAATGATGGGTGTAAAGAAGAATCCTGACTTGACATGTTTGAAGGAGACGTACATTCCCTTTGACTATCTGTACGAAAGGTACGGTCACAGCAAATCTTACCGTACTTATCCGGACGAGTTCACCCTTACATCATTGGGGCATATCCATCGAAGGTTCTTTGTCTTCATGTTCTATTTCTTGGGGATGATAGTGTTTCCAATGAAGAAAGCAAGAATCCATACCAGGCTAGCTATAGTCACCAAAACTCTAATGGAAGGAATTGAAGGACAACCATTCAGTCTCGTGCCAATGATCATTGTAGAAATATACCGAGCCCTAGAAAGGTGCCAACAGGGAGCCAAGCATTTCGAGGGTTGTAATATGCTACTTCAACGATGGCTCATGGAACACCTCCAAAAAGTTGAATACCGACAGAAATCCATCATAGAGACTGGGACGATCATATCGCCTTTCATCACCCGAAACGAATGAATTACATGCCCAACATGTTCGCCCAACCGGAGAATGCTAGAGAATGGGTCGAACTCTTTGATAATCTTACTGAGGACCAAGTGCAATGGATGTTCGAGTGGTTCCCTGCTGAAGAATTCATCGTTCGATCTAGGGATGAGCCATTTCTGATATTGATCGGTTTGAGGGGGACCTACCCTTATGTCCCTCTTCGAGCTATGGGACAGGCCGGTAGGAAGCAGGTTATACCAAGGGTCGACAAGATGAGTCACTTTCGGGCTGACTTCCAGAACGACGATAGTCCGCACAGGTGCAAGGCTCAGCATATGTGGCACTGCAAAATTGTCTTGGGAAAAGACACCATCGAACCGGATCGCAACCATGCTGGTTGTACCCCACATTATTCAGGCTGGCTGGAGGACAATCACAACGGTTTGGGTCAACTTGGGTTTGTTCGAGGACACAGAATCATCGATGAAAAGGCTGAAGCACAAGTAAAGTACAACCAACTGCGCAAGAGGATGCGGGAATGTGAAAATGAGCACCGTGAAGTACAAGAAGCCAATCAAAAATTAATTGAAGAATGGAAGGATATGGCTGTCAGCGCCAACAAACGACTGATCTGCTTGGAACGGGGTATAGTGGAACTGGAGAGGAAGTTTCTGAAGAGGGTTGAAGACTGCCGAGTTGTTGAAGGGAATGAAGGAGGACATTTGGCCAGAGCTTACCTGCTGCAAGGATCGCGCGAGCTGGGAGAGCTGTTTGAGAGAGCTAACACTGCCGAGTCTGGGGAAGGTCCTTCTGGGACCAAATAGATAGGAGCTTTTACTATTTGCTTTGAGAAATGTAATAAGGCCTATGGCCACTAGTGACATTTTTATTTCCTGTCGTTTTGGGATTCGTCTACCTTTTTATCAATAAAATGAGGCATTTAGCATTCCAAGTTCTCCAAATTTACTTGCCACTAGGCCTACCTCGGGCACAACGAGGTCCCCAAACTTAGGACACGCTTTATATCTCCTGCACTACGTGTTTAAATATCGCAACATTTTTCCTTATGATCCTTACTAACTTATCACCTTTTTGTTTTTCTTTTGTTTATTCCCCTCCCTAAAGGTTAGTTCGTGAACTCTGGCAACATCAGCATACTTTAGCAGATCCAGGGGCCCTCCACCTACTCCTCCTCCCAGTCCCGTCAGGCATAAAAGCAAGAGAAAAATGGAAGATTCAAACAACTCAGTTGAACGGGTAGAGGTCACTCGTGGTGCTATGGTCCCCAAGGAAAATTCCTCTCAGATAGAACAAAAACTACTGAAATTCCAAGAAGAGCTTGATCAAGTCCAGAATTTGGCAATTCTGTCATTTTCCCTTCCCACTCCAGAAGTTACCTTCCCAAATACTCAGAATCGCATACCTCCATAAAACATCCCGAAGCAGCCCGCTCCTCACCACCACTGCAATACTTGCCACACTCCCAACAACACTCCACTGCTCATCCCAGAAACGTTGGACTACACAAATGACCACTTCCACACCCGACACAACACCCCCATCTACGTGGAGACCGTGCCACACTCCACCCAGCCCATCGCAAGCACACCCAAGTCCGATGATAAGGATTTGCTCATCAGAGATCTGGCCGAAGAGCTTAAGAAGTTGACCACCAGAATTCAAGGCGTTGAAGGTAGTGAGGGAATTGAGGGGCTAAACTATGAAGACTTATGCATACAGCCCGATGTCGAACTGCCCGAGGGGTACAAACCTCCTAAGTTCGAAATGTTTGATGGTACAGGGGATCCCAGGGTTCACTTGAGGACATACTGCGACAAGCTGGTCGGAGTAGGAAAAGATGAGAAGATCCGCATGAAGCTTTTCATGAGGAGCCTGAAAGGAGATGCTCTGTCCTGTTACATTAGCCATGACCCAAAGAAGTGGTCAAACTGGGTAAGTATGGCGTCTGAATTCATGGACAGATTCAGGTTCAATATGGAAAATGCACCCGATGTATATTACATTCAGAATCTAAAGAAGAAACCGACAGAAACTTTCCGCGAGTTGTCGACGCCCTCTTTTTGCTAAGGCAAAATCGGGTTTACGACATTTGGGAGGACAACTCTATTCCCTTGCGAGAATTGGGTTTTGGAATTGGAGAGTCGCCACCTAATGATTATAGTGCATTAGGATACTAAAAGAAGGGTTTGAATTGAAGAAACCAGAGATTAGGGTAAGGGCTAGAAATTATCTCGAGGGGAAGGTGTTAGGCACCCCTCAAGATCCACTAGTGTGGTCCCGGCCATGTTACAATTGTGACTTTACAAGTAAGGCTCAAATAAGGATTTGCATATCATATTGCAATAAGTTGAAAACTTGTGAAGATAAGTAGAGAGGGCATAATTTTATGAAAAGAAAGTATTAAAGAGTTTTACAAGAAAGGATGAAAAGCAAATAAAGGAAGAGGGGTCCTAGGTTTATAATTGATATGGATCATGTCAATGCAATATCCAGCAATCACTCCTCAGGAGAGGGGTCGCACGTGATATTAGCGCATCGGTCATCATCTCCATATTCTACCCTTCCCACCCCGTAAAGGTTATTTAAACGCATGATTGGTCACGGATGCTTATTGCGTGTTATTACCCGTCCCATCCTATAAGTCCTAGAGGGTATTTAGGACCACTATTCCTACAAGGTAAGGACTAGGCTGAACACCTAGGTTTAAAGGACAAAATGCTAGGCGACATTCATAACAAGTAGGACTACACATAAAGGGAACATACAAAAGCAAATAAGAGGCTCACAAATCCCTCCACAAGTAAACATGTAATTAGCACGTCTCAAACACATTTAAGGTCTTAAAAAAAAAAGATGAGAGTTTAAAAGCAAGGGTGCCAGAAAAAGATAAGTTTCAGTAAAAAGCAGAAGGTTTAATCAAAACTGAATCACCCGAAGGGTTTGATTTATCAGGAATACATCTAAAAAAACAGTTGAATAAGTAAAGGTAAGGGAACTGTTAAAACATCGTTTTGAAGAAAGCAGAGATTGGAAAATACAGTAGTTTAATTAGACCAGTATCAAAATAACGCGTTCCTAGGCAGAGAGATAACCCAGTAGTTTGAAAGCTTAATAGAGCAAGAATCGGAAAATTAGTGAGATTATATAAATACGGAACTAGTTTCCAGGTAGAGAGATTTTCAGTAAAAAGGGAACTTCAGAGAGACAGATAAAAAAAATAGTGTTGGGAAAGTTTAAAAGGGCTGAGTAGTTTGAAACTGGTAAAACAAGATCAATCAGTTTTTTTTATTATTATTAGCCTAAGGCTTGCCTAGGCGTCGTATGTATTGCCTATTTGAAAAGGTGAACATGCATATTAGTTCCAGTTTTAAAGAGAAGATGCAGTTTTAGCCCAGACTTGTGTTATTAAATTAAACAAACTGGCGAGGCGTTCAACAATTGCAACTCAGATGAAATAAAATCCTAAGTAACATGATATCTAATGCACATAAAGCTCCTAAAGCAGGGTCTCTAAATGCAGTAGTAATTTTATGACAGTTGTTTGCCGATTACTAACTGATTACAAAGTGAGTATGACAATCTGAAAGTAAAGAGCCTAAAACAGGATATCTAGATGTAAGATGCATGTCCTACACATGGTTTCTAATGCACAAATAGGTAAGTAAAGCCCTATAGACATGTTCTCTACCCATTAATTAAACTAGACATGCATAATCCCACCCAATTTCACTATAGCCCCAATCAGTTGTTTACAAGTTATTACAAACCGTGATAGCTGAGTTACATAGTGAAAAATAAAATAAGAAATTACTCTATAGGGAGCCTTCGACCAGGCCCAATCTTCCAACCTCACTTCTTTCGAGTTTCACAGCCTTGGCCATGGTTGGGTGCGGCAAAGCTCCCTAAGGGCCCATTGGGGTCCTCTGCCAATACCAGCACCCAAACACTACAAAAATGTTGAACAAGTTCAGTGTGAAATTACCAGCCTTGTGCATCAAAGTTCAATGGGTACTCAAAGGTACCCAAGGCAATGCTTACACGAAGAGGTAGAACCTAAACTCTAGGAGTAGTGAGAGTGTGTGATAGAGTTTTTAAAGAAATTGAGTTGAAAAACAGTTTAAAAATGATCCATATAGAACAAGTTTTGAAAGAAAATAATGTGACAATTCTGACAACATTAGAACCAAAATACCACATATAGTTCAGGGAAGTAAACACAAATAGGGAAAAAGGGGAATGGGGACAAATAGTTCACATGTAGGAACACAGACAGCATTTCAGGACACTTAGACAGTCACACCAGGTTTCAACCAAAAGGGCTCAGGATTACATGCTGACAATGTACTGGGGCTAGGGGGAAGGGGAGAACATGCATTAAGCAAATCAGTAGGCATGCTGAATTAAGAGAAGGATAGTCACATTAATGAACTAACACATGGGCATGTTAGTTGCAATAAGAACAGCAGAACCATAAGTAAAAGCATAGAAGAAACAAAATGAAAGTGCAGTATGTATAAAAACATATTGTTTTGGAAGCTGTAGATCTAATAGAGGGCATACCAGTCGAGGATGAGATAATATAGAGCAGTAGTGTGCAGGGAAGTGAGCAGTAGTATGCAGACCAAGCAAGTAGCAATGTATAGAGCAGTAGAATAGTAGAGCAGCCCCAAAATCACTCAGTCTTGGCTTTCAGCCGACTGAGTAATCAGTAGTCAATAGGGAAAGTGAGAGAGGATGTGTAGAAAACAAGAGAGAACACTGAGTATGCTTATGTGTGTAAGAGAGAGTTCAGAACAATGAATTTTTTGTTCGTGTCTCTGCTAAAGAGAGGGTAGGGCATTTATAGTTTTGAAAATAAGTGGAAAATAAGGTAATACGTATAGACTGATTACAATTATGGAAAGAGTACCTATTAGAATCAATTAAAGACTCGGATTTCCCTTAATTAGGGAGTCATAGCTCAAACGGTACAAATTGCATCAAATAAGGAAGATTTTTTGCAAGACTGATATTTTCTTACAGGAATAGCATGATGCATGTAATAGGGACTAAGTACAAAATAATTACAAGTAAGGAAAGTAAAATAAAAGTATATTGTGCACATAAACAGACGGATTACAGACTGATTTTTGAAAACATTGGTTCAGGAAGTCACGGACGAGATTGAAAATCACAGGGAATCAGCACCAAGTAAGGAAAGCATCTCACAAACAAGGAAGTGACTCAAATCAGTGGAAAACCTCCAAAGAAATCATATACAAAAATCAGGGATTCGAAGAGATGCATAGAATCAGCAGAACATTTAGTAAATAGAAAACAATTAGACCTATTTAAACACAATAGGCACAAAACCAAAAAAACCCTAAGTAGGAGATCACAGAATCAGTGGAACGTTAGAACAAAATTAAAGCATAGAAATTGGGGAATAACCCAGAAGATCACACAAACAAGCAGAAATACAAACACAAACATATAGTGCTAGAAAAAAATCAGAAGATATAGTGTTTTCGAAAGAGATTCAGAAACCCTAGTTTTAAAAAGAAGAACAAAACTTTGAAAACTTGAGCAATCGTAAAGATCGAGTAGAGAGTAGTGCAAAACACAAAAGAGTAAGTTAAAAATCGTTAAAAAGACAGAGATTTAAGAGGTCTAGGTAGAAATTGGGGTTTCGTAAGAAACCAGTGCGAGGTAAGAAACCTGGCTGTGAAACTCGTTAATAATGGTGTTCGTAGCACCATCGGACCAAAACCCATCGGAGGAATGGCCGGAGACGAACCAGGCAAAGCTTCCGGTGACCATCTTGTATGGTGGGGCTTCTGGGGTCTCGAAGATAGAGGCAATCAACAAAACAAGGTTTCATGGCGGCTGGTGGTCGAGAGAGGTGAGGCTGGAGGTGGCCGGAGAGGCAGTGGATTCATCGGAGAAGAAGAGAGAACCAGAAGGTTCTAGAGAGAAGGGGGAGCAAGAGACCAAGAGAGAGAGAGAGAGTCTCGTGAAAAATCAGTGGTCGGGGGAGGGTAGTTGGAATTTAATTTAGGAAATAAAATCTGGGCCGTTGATCTCATTTGATCAACGGCTCAGATTAGATCGGAGCTGGACCGGGTAATTGAACTGGGTGTGGGTCGGGTCTAAGTTGAAATTGGGCTGGGAAATTTGGGGGTTAGAATTGAAATCTGAATGGGCCATAATTGTAATGAGATGAGGCTACATGTTAAATAGCCTAGTTCTCCCTATTTATTTTATAAAAATAGTTAAAATGATTTTAAAAACACTGAACTAATTAATAATGTATAAATATTAATCTAAAAATACTGGAAATCATTTTATAATTATAAAATGCAATTAATTGTAAAATAGGCTATAATTACAATTATATGCAATTTAGCTTTAAAAATTCCAAACAAATGTGTAAAAAATATGCAAAATTTATTTAAACTATATTTTAGTATAGACATGAGAAATAAAAATGAATTATTCACCAAAATGATAATTTTGGGAATAATTATTGAATTTTGTAGTATTAAAATAGATAATAAATTTGTTTTAAAAAAATCCTTTTTTTTTAAAAAAAAAACTTGGAAAAATACCAAAACACTTGGATATGCTCATATATGCATATATATGTCATTTTGAAAGTACTTTGAGTATAAATAAAAAAATACCTAGGGAAAAATTGGGTATCAACACGAGTACGCCACTCGTTGGGGATCAGAGGCTACTAAGGTTCGACCTGCATTAGGGGAAGAACAGATGAACAAGTTTTTCGTCCGAGCTCAGGATCCGCAATACTATGAAAGACTGATGTTGATCAAAAACCATAAATTTTCTGACATCATCAAGCTAGGAGAAAGGATCGAGGTAGGTATCAAGAGTGGTATGGTTACAAACTTTGAAGCTTTGCAAGCCACCAACAAGGCTCTACAGTCTGGTGGTACGTCCAAGAAAAGGGACGTAGGTGCCGTAATGGTTGCTCAGAGAACCAAATCACCTATAAATACCAAACTTACCCAATACATCCACTTACGTATCAGCCCACTCCAAATTTCCAAACACCCGTACCCTCCTACCAAACACCACCGCCTACCCATCAATCGCCTCCACCACCTACATACCAACCTGTTTCACCCAGATATTCCCAGCCCGTACACGTCTACCAAGCTTACAACACTCAACAATCCCACTATCAATCACCTCCCCCTCGCCAAAACTTTCCTAGACCCCGACCAAATTTCTACCGCAAACCTCCTAAACAGTATACCGCCATTGTTGAACCAATCGACCAGATGTATGAAAGACTCAAAGTTGCTGGTTATGTCACCCCTATCCCTGCTATAACCCATGAAAACCCTTCCCAATGGGTCAACCCAAATAAAACCTGTGCATACCATTCTGGCATGAAAGGGCACACCATAGATGAATGTCGCTCCCTGAAGGATAAGATCCAGGCTTTGATTGACAACAAGATCATCGTGGCAAAGGAGCCAGCCCTGAATGTCCGCAATAACCCTCTACCAGATCACAAGGGTGGAGGTGTCCATATGATTGAAATAGAGGATGATTGGGATCCCAAGGGATCAATCGGTTTGATCACCGAATGCGACGATCCAAAGAAACCAACAGTCACCCTTAATCCGATGGTAGTCCAGATTCAGCCTTCTGAAGATGCCGAGGTGAACATGTCCATACCACTTGAGTTTGAAACACCGGCCTCTACAAAGACGCCAACACCAATTGAGGTCGAGTTTGGGTCCCCAAAGGCGCTTGAGCCATTTGAAGTTGATGTATGACCTTCTAAAGCAAGGGTGCCCATTCCAGTAGCAATGACAACCGTAACGCCATTCCACACAAAAGCCATACCATCAGACTACACAGCCGAGGCAAGAAGGAAGGGAAAGCCAAGTTCAGGGAAACGGTTGCGGCACAGGGTATGACAAGAACCGGCAGGATTTATACTCCGGAACACTTGGCTGAGTCTAGTAAGCAGACCTTTGGGCGACAAGCCATCACTGAAACTGGGCCCGATGATCTCTGGAGAAAGATACAAGCGAAGGAATACTCAGTCATTGATCAGTTGAACAAAACACCGGCGCAGATATCTATCCTGGCTTTGCTACAGAGTTCCGATGCAAACAAGAATGCCTTGTTAAGAGTGCTGAGTGAGGCATATGTACCAAGCAATATCACTGGAGGAGAAATGGAAAACATGGTGGGTCAGGTGTTGGAAAGTCACAAAATCACTTTTCATGAAGATGAGCTACCACCAGAAGGGTTGAGTCACAACAAGGCATTGCACATCACCGTGCAGTGCGAAGATTATTTCATCACCAGAATCCTGATTGATGGAGGGTCCAACCTCAACATTTGTCCATTGGTAACTCTCAGAACGTTGGGAAAGAGCCTGCATGAGATCAAGGATGGAGCCATCAACGTCAAAGCTTTCGACGGTTCCCAAAGGTCCACTATTGGGGAAATTAGCTTATGTCTGCAAATGGGGCCTACTTGGTTTGATGTTGATTTTCAAGTGATAGACGTGCCCGCATCTTACAACTTGCTTCTGGGGCGGCCTTGGATTCATGCCGCTGGGGCCGTAGCATCAACCCTACATCAGGCAGTGAAGTTTGAATGGAATCACCAAGAGGTGATTATTCACGGCGACGGTAGCAATCCCATATACAGTCGCCAGACCATCCCAGCGATCGGAGGAAGAAGGAAGATAGGTGGGGAGACCTATCATCACATCGAGCGAGTCAACGCCGTTGATAAGGACAAGTGGTGGGACAACAAAATTGAAAGCATATTGAACTGGAGCGGGTATGAACCTGGCAAGGGACTTGGCAAGAATCTCCAAGGAATCGCTAAGCCCATCAAGCTCAAGAAACACGGCACCACCTTCGGATTGGGATATGAGTATACCTGGAAGGAATTCAATGAATGGTCGCCACCCTGGCGCGGTCCTTACTATCCGTTGGAACAACCAATACCTCGCTTAGAGCAGACTTTCCAGCCAGCCGATGTTATATATGGGTCAGAAGAAGAGGAAGCACTAGCAGCAATGAGGAATTTGTTCCTAGAAGATGATGACATGGATTGTTGTGTTATTTTTTAGGAAGAGGGGGAGGAAGGCCCTTCCATACAGGCTGTAAGCGGAGGAGCATGCCTCAACAACTGGACCGTCAGAACCACCAGAGCCCGGCGTGCCTCGGGGTAGCAAGGCTGAACAAGCACCATGCACTATTTTATTTTTACTAGTTTACTTTCCTTTCGCATTTTTGTTTTGGCAAGAAAGAGCTCTGATGTTTAAAACATTTATGGAATTTATCAAAAGCAATTCGGTTTTCTTATAAATCTTACTCCTATTATTTTCTCTCATTACTTTGCTTATACAGTATTACTATTACTTATCTTGATGAACCGATGACTGTGACTTGCAACGAGACAACGCAACAAACGGACATAGATTCAGAGGAAGATGATATACCGGAAGAAATTGTTAAAGAAGTTGAGAATTTTGAGAATAGACCTAAGTCCAACCTGGATGAGACCGAAATCATCAACCTGGGAGATGCAGGAAACATCAAAGAAACACGAATCAGCGTTCATTTGTCACCATCAGAGAAGGAAGAATATACAGAGTTTTTAAGAGAGTATGAGGACATATTTTCCTGGTCGTACGACGACATGACTGGTCTGAGCACATCCATTGTGGCTCACAAATTGCCGACTGATCCGGCCTGTCCGCCAGTAAAGCAGAAGCTCAGAAAATTCAAGCCAGATATGAGTTTGAAAATCAAGGAAGAGGTCACTAAACAGGTCAAAGCTAAGGTTCTCAGGGTGGTAGAGTATCCAACTTGGTTAGCCAACATTGTGCCAGTACCAAAGAAGGATGGGAAGGTTATAGTCTGTGTCAACTACCGGGATCTCAACCGGGACAGTCCAAAAGACGACTTCCCCTTGCCGAATATACACATCTTGATTGGCAACTGCGCCAAGCATGAGCTGCAGTCATTTGTTGATTGTTTTGCTGGGTACCATCAGATATGGATGGATGAAGAGGATGCTGAGAAAACAGCTTTCATTACGCCATGGGGGATGTATTGCTACAAGATGATGCCGTTTGAATTAAAGAATGCAGGGGCCACCTACATGAGGGCCATGACCACCATTTTCCACGACATGATACACAAGGAGATCGAAGTGTATGTAGACGACGTCATCATTAAGTCCAAGAAAGTCGTTGATCACATGGAAGATTTGAGAAAATTCTTCAATAGACTGAGAAGGTACAACTTGAAGCTGAATCCCGCGAAATGTGCATTCGGGGTTCCAGCTGGAAAATTGCTGGGGTTCATTGTGAGCCGCCAAGGAATAGAATTGGATCCATCAAAGGTCAAAGCTATTCAAGAATTGCCACCGCCAAAGAATAAGAAAGAAGTAATGAGTTTCTTGGGGAGACTTAACTACATCAGCCGGTTCATTGCACAATCTACTGTCATCTGTGAGCCAATCTTTAAGATGCTGAAGAAGGACGCCGCTACCAAATGGATCGATGACGGCCAAAAGGCCTTCGACAAAATCAAGGAGTACTTGTCAACACCGCCAGTTTTGGTCCCGCCCGAGCCAGGTAGACCCCTAATACTCTACCTTGCGGTATTGGATGGAGCATTCGGATGTGTTCTGGGGCAACATGATGAAACAGGGAGGAAGGAGCAGGCCATCTATTATCTCAGTAAGAAGTTCACCTCATACGAGGCCCGGTATTCTCTGTTGGAACGCACCTGTTGTGCTCTGACTTGGGTAGCTCAGAAGTTGAGGCACTATTTCTGTGCTTATACTACGTATCTCATATCAAGGATGGATCCTTTGAAGTACATCTTCCAGAAGCCCATGCCCACTGGCAAGCTAGCCAAGTGGCAAATCCTGTTGAGTGAATTCGACATTGTCTACGTGACTCAGAAGGCAATCAAGGGACAAGCACTAGGAGATCACCTTGCGAAAAATCTGGTGGACGGAAAATACGAACCCCTGAAGACGTATTTTCTTGATGAGGAGGTATTATTTGTAGGAGAAGACATTACAGAATCCTATGATGGTTGGAGGATGTTTTTCGATGGTGCAGCAAATTTCAAAGGAGTTGGCATAGGAGCAGTTCTAGTGTCAGAAACCGGCCAGCATTATCCGGTATCCGCCAAGCTCAGGTTCCCCTGCACTAACAATATGGCCGAGTACGAAGCCTGCATCTTAGGGCTCAAGATGGCCATTGACATGAACATACAAGAGTTGCTGGTGATTGGTGATTCAGACTTGCTTATACATCAGGTCCGAGAAGAATGGGCAACCAAGAACTCCAAGATACTCCCATACCTACACCATGTATAGGAATTGAGGAAAAGGTTCACAAAGACGGAATTCCAACATGTCCCTAGGGTCCAGAATGAGTTCGCCGATGCATTGGCTACCCTGGCCTCTATGATACAACATCCAGATAAGAATTTCATTGATCCTATTCCCGTGAAGATCTACAATCAGCCAGCTTATTGTGCTCACGTCGAAGAAGAAGCAGACGGAAAGCCTTGGTTTCATGACATCAAGGAATATTTGGCAAAAGGAGAATACCCAGGGCTTGAAAATACCACTCAAAAGCGCACGCTTCGAAGATTGTCCAATAATTTCTTTCACAGCGGAGGAATCCTGTATAGGGGGACTCCAGATTTGGGATTACTAAGGTGTGTCGACGCAAAGGAAGCATCAAAGCTACTAGAGGAAATTCATGCTGGGACATGCGGTCCACATATGAACGGTTTTGTCTTAGCAAAGAAGATACTCCGGGCTGGTTACTTTTGGATGACTATGGAAACAGACTGCATCCAGTATGTCCGGAAATGCCATCGCTGTCAGATACATGCAGACATGATAAAGGTGCCTCCAAATGAGCATAATGCAACAAGCTCACCGTGGCCGTTCGCCGCTTGGGGAATGGATGTTATTGGACCAATCGAGCCTGCCGCTTCCAACGGGCACAGGTTTATCCTAGTAGCGATCGACTATTTCACCAAGTGGGTCGAAGCAGCATCTTACAGAACAGTGACTTGATGAAGACTATGTGTGAAACCTTCAAGATCAAACACAAGAATTCCACAGCTTACAGGCCTCAGATGAATGGAGCCGTAGAAGCCGCCAACAAGAACATCAAGAAAATTCTAAGGAAGATGATAGAAAAGCATAAGCAGTGGCATGAGAAATTATCATTTGCTTTATTGGGGTACCGCACCACAGTCCGCACATCAATCGAGACAACTCCCTACATGCTGCTTTATGGTACAGAGGCGGTCATTCCCGCCGAGGTAGAAAATCCTTCCTTGAGGATCATACAGGAAGCATAACTCGACGAGGCAGAATGGGTAAAGAGTCGCTACGAGCAGTTAGCTCTTAAAGATGGAAAAAGAATGAATGCAGTTTGCCACGGTCAGCTTTACCAGAACAGAATGTCCCGAGCCTTCAACCAGAGAGTCAAACCAAGACAGTTTACACCATGGCAGCTGGTGTTAAAGAAGATTTTCCCGCATCAGGATGAGGCCAAAGGGAAGTTCTCTCCCAACTGGCAGGGTCCGTACATGGTTCACCGGGTTCTAACAGGAGGAGCCCTCATGCTTGCAGAAATGGACGGAGAAGTTTGACCGAAGCAGATCAATTCAGATGCAGTGAAGCGATACTTTGTGTAACCATTTATGATTTCCTTTATGATGTAATTTGAACTACGTCTAACCTGATTCCCATTTAAGAGGGGATACGTAGGCAACCTTATGGGTTCGGTCACAATTCAGTAAAGATTTTATTACTATTCGCCTTTTATTTCTCTGCATTGCATAAGGCTACCTTTCTGCCTTCCGAGACTAAGCTCTATCTCCATCTGCATCTCTCTGCATTACATAAGGCTACTTTTCTGCCTTCCGAGACTAAGCTCTGTCTCCATCTGCATCTCTATGCATTGCATAAGGCTACCTTTCTTCCTTTCGAGACTAAGCTCTGTCTCCATCTACATTTCTCTGCATTGCAAAAGGCTACCTTTCTGCCTTCCGAGACTAAGCTCTGTCTCCATCTGCATCTCTCTGCATTGCATAAGGCTACCTTTCTGCCTTCCGAGACTAAGCTCTGTCTCCATCTAAATTTCTCTACATTGCATAAGGCCACCATTCTGCCTTCTGAGGTTAAGCTCTACCTCCATCTGCATCGGCTGAAAGATCGCCACTTCATTTAAATCCTGCATCGGCTGAAAGATCGCCATTTTATTTACATTCTTGCACCGGCTGAAAGATCGCCATTTTATTTACATTCTTGCATCGGCTGAAAGATTGCCATTTTATTTACATTCTTGCATCAGGCTGAAAGATCGCCACTTATTGCATTTCATGGGCTGAAAGATCGGCAAACTGTCCAAGGGCGTCATTGTTCAGAGGCACCATTTGCATAGCCCGAGAACGCCATGCCATGGCCTGAGGACCCCATTTTATCTTTTGCATAGCATTATTAAAAGGCATCATGGTTCGGAGGCATCATTATCATAGACTGAGAACATCATTTCATAGCCGGCGAATCCTTTATTACACGCTTCATGGCCTAGGACGTCATGGTCTGAGGACATCATCTTAACCGTCCATAGACAATATTCATGGTCCAACGGGAACTTGCATCACGTAAATTTATACACAATATATGTTCGTATTGTTTATTTGCAGGTAAACCGGCTAGCAACAGCCATCTCAGCAGGAGGGATCCCGCTCAAGTTCCCGCAGCCCTACTAGACTATAACCATCCACCCCAACCCGAATATCTCGTCCGTTTTTTAAAAAATCTCCATCGCATATTCCGCTGACGGATCCTGAACTACATATGGCCTTATTCCTGTAAGACCAGGGATATGTAGGCAGCTCAGGAACCAGAGCACGGTCAAATTCTTCAAGCCGTTTCATTCGGTCAAATTGGCCATCATATCTTTACCCGACAACTCTTTCATCCTTCCCGGGTAAAGAGGGACAGCTGTTGATATACAATTTTTCCCTATATATTTTCGAAATAACATATGCATGCATATATAAGCATGCCAAAGCATTTTAGTATTTTTCCTAATTTCTAAAAAGATTTTTAAAATCAATTTATTGCCCATTTTAGCAGTATAAAAACCAATAATTATTCCCAAAATTATCATTTTGGTGGATAATTTGTTTTATTTCCCATATTTATACCAAAATATAGTAAAGGTAATTTTTGTATTTTTTTTTAAATTTATTTGGTATTTTAAAAGCTAAATTGCATATAATTGCAATTTTAGCCTATTTTAAGATTAATAGCATTTTATAACTATAAATTTGGTTCCAATATTTTTTAAATTTATATTTATATAGTATTTACTGATTCAGTACTTTTAATTTAGTTTAAGAATCATTTTTAACTATTTTTTATAAAATAAAAGGGAAAAACTGGCTATTTAAAAACTAGCCTCATTTGCATATCAATTATAGCCAAATTGATCCCCTAATTAACCCAATCTCAGTCTCGAATCGGACCAGCCCAAACCCTAAAATAACCCGACCCCTAACCCATCAACACGACCCGCCCGGTCAATCTTTTGATCCATGCCGTTGATCATTTTGATCAACGGCCACGATTAGCCCTTACCTTTTTAATTCACCTAACCCTACCCTAATCCCCTCATTTCCATCTCACATCCGCCTTCAAACACTCTCCTCTCCCAAAACTCTCTCAAAGGTTCCTTGGTACCCTAGTTACCTTCTACCCTTTTCAACCGCACTTTCACCGGAATCTATGGCTTCTCATGCCATGGATGGCCTATACTCACCCCCCTCCACCTTTAAACCCTGGGTGTTCGAAGTTTCGAGGTCTGACCTCGATGGTGTTCTTTCAAATCTTCTCAGATCCATGGCTTTTAGGCCTCTCCGGCCTCGCTCTAGCGTATTCAAGCATAATGAGCCTATTTCTGACCCCTCCGACTCAAGATCGGACTTTCTTCCAAGCCTTTCTCATTTCTAGGGTTCCTCTGAAACCCCAGGCCTTCGAGGTTTTCACTGATTGTTTTCTTAAAATCTATGCTATATCTGTGCTTTATTGAGGTTTTAAAACGCTTTCCCCAAATTTTTCTTCAAAATTACTTCTTTCCGATCTAGGGTTTCTAAAAAGCTTAAGATGTTTTTCTAACTCTTCCTTTTGTTTTCTTTGTATGTATTAATCTATACTATGTTCGTATATTCTCTTTTCTCCCACGCATGTGTTTTCTTCTACTTTCTTTCTACTATACATGATTCGTTTGTGCTTTGTGTTCTACTGTGCTTCTACACCAGGCTCACATGTTCATCCTGTTATGTTTTCCTATATGTCTTGTTGATATACTTTTCTGATATGTTGAGCCCTTTTTCTGTATGTGTTTCCTACTGATTCCTTAAGTTCTTTATTTGCCTTCTTTTAAACACGTTTCCTCTACTGTTTTCCCAAATGTCATACTGCCTCTTTTTCTCTTCTGAACTTGTGTAAGTTCCAAACTTTTCTTAATACCTTCTACTCTCACTATGCTTTAAATAAGTTTCTTCACTCTATTTGCTTCGAGTGTGCTATTATATCTGTTTGTTTTCTCATGAGTCTCTGGAAGAGATCTCTGAGCCTGTTTCAATTACTTGGCTCCTCGTCTCTGTATCTGATTCGACTTAGAAACCCTAGAATTTGGGGGTTTTTATGAGGTTAATTTTGTGTTTGAACTAGGGTTCTACTTTGGAACCCTTGACTCTCAGACTAATTTTGAGTCTATAAACTGAATTTGGGCCTCTTTGTTTGTGACTCTGAACTTTTCTATACTAGATTCTTTCTAATTAGCATGACAGTTCTTTCTTGTTTGACATGTCTGTATGCTTTATATATGAGGAATTCTTCCTTCAAAAAAAAGGTTTTGCCAATTTGTGATTGATTCAAAATTCCTTTTAATAAGGTCCGATTGATTGTTACTGATTTTCTTTAATTAAACCTTTCTTCACCTTTTCTGGTTATATTCATTCATACCAAAACTCAATTTTGGATTTTTACTGGCTATTGAGTGATTTCCTTTCCTTATTTGCACAAACTGTGTTGCTATCAAACTCTTTCCTTAAATAGTTTCTGTGTATTTGCCCTTCTTGTACTACTTTGGAAAAGATTTTGATCGAATTCCTTCATTATTTATTCTGCCCGTTTGAAATCAGAATCCCTTAATTAAAGGGAGACCTATTGTATTTGATTTCAAAACTATTTTCTTACCTTTTTCTTACCTGCTTTCTGCACTATAAAGGGCACGACCTTTCAGCACTTTAAGACACCTTGAGTTCAATACTCTAACACGCATTACTTACTTTCAATTTCAATACTCTTACGCTTCACCCAACACTCTACTCTCTTTTGAGATATTATGACTATTTGCTTGCAATTTGGCTTTACAAGACTACTGCTTTTACTTTCTTGTTTCCCTGAAACTGGTATGTTCTAATTTAAGTTTCAGCCTCATCCCAATGTGTTTATTTCACAGCTTATATCATCCTGTCTAGTTTGTTGTCTATGCTGAGTGTTAATTATGTGTGTTGTTCTCTTTGCATCTGTTTTCTGTTGTGAATCCCCATACCCCTATTCCCCTCTATGTGTTTGAGTTAAGGTTCAGGCATGGCAGCATCCAAATTGGTGTTCATGTCTGTGCTTGATCCTTTAAAGGATCCTAACTCCCAAACAATGTGGCTAACAGGCTGGTTGGGGTGTGCTAGCACTTCCAATTGCTGGGTATGACCACCAGCCTGTCTTGACTTTCCCCTAAACCCCTTTCTGCACTTACACTCACTCTTAGTTTCTAAGTTCTCCCCCCCCCCCCTCCTATGAGCCTTGCTTTGGGGACCTTGAGTTCCCTCTGAACTTGGACATTTGAGGGCTGGCCCTTCCACACTACACTATAATTTTGTAATGAATTTGGGTGTAAGCACTGCCCGGAGTTCATGAAGCTCTTGGGAACTCTGACACACCCAGAAAATGAGAAAGGCTTTGGAAATTGGATCTTTGGAGTTGGTTTATTTCATATTTCAGACCTGGAGTCTGAATCAGGCTCTCCTTGGTTGTACTCTAATTTCTGATGTAATTTTACTCTTCTTGATTCGTTCTGGTTTGTAATAATTTTGTAATAACTTCTGGGGGTTTTGGTGAAAAGGGAAGGGTCACTCAAGTATGCATAAGGGTAGATATCATGCTCTTAGGTATTTACTTCTGCAATCGTATCCTGCTTTTATTTCTGCATTCTCGAAATTCTGCCTATAGGTTTTCTGCATTTCTGCATCTCATATAGAGAGCATGTCTATAGGATACTGCATTTCTGCATCTCATATAGAGAACATGTGTATAGGACTCTGCATTTCTGCATCTCATATAGAGGACATGTCTATAGGATTCTGCATTTCTGCATCTCATATAGAGAACCTGACCATAGGATCTCTTAAATTCTGCATAAACATCTATCACTAGGCAAACAGTTTTATAGGTTTAAATAAAAAATTGCCTTCTAGATACCATGTCTATAGGACTCCTGCATTTTTATAAACATTTTTCAAACCAACCACGCTTAGAAAGCATGCCTATAGGAGTAATCAGTTGAATCTGAATTGTTTACAAGTCTAAAATCAGTGGTATCGATACTCAATACCTGCAGAACTTATGTTTTTCTATAATCAGCAAGCCTTCTTTAAAATCAGTGTACTCCTGCATTATTAGATATCATGCCTACAGGTTTCACCTAGGCAAGCCATTAGGTAATTAATCAACTACACCAATCTTTGATAATTACAACTAGCAGGCAGGCCTAATTCGGACTTCTTATTTGAAAATATGTGATAAATCAGCCTGCCTTAACGCTTTAAGTTAATTCAGACCATAACCGGTACGTGCAAGACATGCTAAACAATATGTCTTTAAGTGAGGAGGCATGTCTGAGCCTTTTTAACTGTTATGTGTTTCCCATATCTGCTTTATGTGTTTTTGTTTGTCGCCATAGATTTTTATACTTTTAAACTCTGAAAAACCCAAATCTCCCTTCCCCCTTAGGAATAGTAGCCCCAAATGCCTCCGGGACTGATAGGATTGGGACGGGTAGTAGCATGCAATAGGAAAACGAGACCATTCCGCGCTTTAATACCTTAACGGGGTGGGAAATGGTAGATATGGATATGATGACCACGCGATAACACCACGTGTATAAACGGTTACCGAGTGTTGTGTGGGGTGATCCATATTATTTATAAACCTAGGAACCCCCCCCCCTCCCCTTTACTTTTTTAATCTTTCAGAATTTCTTTTCAAAAAAAAAAAAAGAGAAACTGCTCAATTTTCAGCTTCTTTAACTTTTCTTTTACCTCAATTACTTGCATCAATTACTTGTTTATTTTCAGAACTTTAAAATTGCTTTCTTCCCAACTTTCAGCTTCTTTAACTTCTTTTGTTTCAGTTGCTTGCAACCGTTATGTGAAAACTGTCTCTTATTTACAATTCTTGCTTGTTCACTCGTCATTTGCACATAAAGTCACAATTGTAGCATGGCCGGGAACCACACAAGTGGATCTTGAGGGGTGCCTAACACCTTCCCCTCGAGATAATTTCAAGCCCTTACCCAATCTCTGGTTTTTCTAAATCAAATTTCTTTAGTGTCCTAATGCACTTAATCATTAGGTGGCGACTCTTCAATTGCAAACTCAATTCCCAAAAGGAAATGAGTTGTCCGCCCAAATGCCATAAACCCGATTTCGCAAGAGAAAGGGGGCATTGACAACGTACATCAATGATCTTGGTCCTCTTATGTTGAACTGGCTTTTTTGCCATGTGGAGTGCACTTGTGTTACCACATAAGAGAGGCACACAATTCGAGATCACTCCAAAGTCTTCTAACTACTGCTTGATCCACAGTAGTTGAGCACAACAACAGGCAGCTGCTACATATTCTACTTCTGTAGTTGAGAGTGCCACAGAGTTTTGCTTCCATGTACCTCTTGAGATTAGGAAAGAACCCAAGAAATGTGCCATTCCAGGCGTGCTTTTCCTGTCCACCAGATATCCTACATAATCAGCGTCAGCATATCCAATAAGATTAAAGTTGTCACCTGAGGGATAGTAGAGAACCAGAACCTGCGTTCCTTTTAGATATCTCAATATTCTCTTGGCAGCCTTCGGATGAGATTCCTTTGGATTTGATTGAAACCTTGCACAGAGACCCACACTGAAAACAATGTCTGGTATGCTTGTAGTGAGATACATAAGTGACCCTATGATCCATCTATACATGGTCTGATTTACAGGGGAACCAGGTTCATCCATGTCTAGACGGGTAGCTGTGCCCATAGGGGTGTCCATAACCTTTGATGCTTCCTTGTCAAACCTTTTGAGCAGCTCCTTGATGCACTTCTACTGACTTATCAATGTTCCCTTCTGAGATTGTTTCACTTGAAGTCCTAAGAAGAAATTTAATTCTCCCATCATACTCATCTCGAATTCACTCCCCATGAGTTTTGCAAATTCTTCACAAAGAGAGTCAGTTGTGGCTCCAAAGACGATATCATCAACATACACCTGAACAATGAGAAGGTTCCTCCCTCATTTCTTCAGAAAAAGAGTGTTGACAATTTTCCCTCTTAAAAAGCCATTTTCTAGAAGGAATTTTGACAACCTTTCATACCAAGAGCCTGCTTTAACCAGTACAATGCCTTGTCAAGTTTGAGCATATGCTCAGGATGCTCGGGACACTCAAAACCAGGAGGCTGCTTGACATAGACTTCTTCTTTCAGATAGCCATTTAGAAATGCACTTTTGACATCCATTTGGAACAGTGTGAACTCCATATGATATGCAAAGGCAACAAGATTTCTAATGGCTTCCATTCGAGCTACCAGAGCAAATGTTTCATCATAATCGATACCTTCTTCCTGATTGTAGCCTTGAACTACAAGCCTTGCCTTGGTTCTTGTTGTATTTCAAAACTCATCAAGTTTTTTCCTGAATACCCACCTAGTTCCTATGATAGTTCGATCTTCAGGTCGAGGAACCAAGTGCCATACCTTGTTTCTTTCAAGTTGATGCAGCTGCTCTTGTATGGCTGTGATCCAGTCTGCATCTTTCAATGATTCTTTAATATTTTGGAGTTCTATTTGGGAAAAAAAGGCTGAAAAGGAATGTGAGTTTCTTGCTTTTGATCTGATTTGAACTCCTGAGTCGAAAGGGGTGATTATGTTGTCAAGAGTATGTGAGCTTTTGTGCTTCCAGTTTTGTAGCTGAATCTCATTGGTAGAGGACCCAAGTATGTCCGACTAAGGTTCTTGGGCTCTTCTTACTTTAGCAAGTGGAGTACCTTGGACTGCGTCAACAACTCTATTTTCAGCTTCAGTTGTTGTAATCGGGGGACCAAGTTCCTCTACAATGGATGGAGATGTATTTGCATCATCTTCACTGAATTCCTTGACATGGCTCATCATGTTTGCCTTTCCATTTTCCATGTCAATCACTTCACCTGGAACAGATAAGGGCTCTCCATCTTGGTTAACACGTTTGTCCTGCTCATCGAAGAGGTGAGCTTCATCAAAGATCATTGTATTCTTTCCTCAACACATTGAGTCCTTTTGTTGTATACTCTGTAAGCTTTGCTTTGAGTTGAGTTTCCCAGAAAATCTCCTTCATCACTTTTGTCATCGAATTTTCCAAGAGCTTCCTTTCCATTTTTTGCGAACAAAGCATTTACACCTAAAAGTCCTTAGATGTGTCAGCTTAGGCTTCCATCCATTCAGCAGTTCATATGGTGTTTTGTTTAGAAGGGGCATGATCATGCACCTGTTCACCAAGTAGCAAGTAGTATTGACAGCTTCTGCCCGGAAATTCTTTGCGATCCCACTGTCAATTAGCATTGTTCTTTCCATGTCTTTAAGAGTTCTATTCTTCCTATCCACTACACTATTTTGTTGAGGTGTTCTTGGAGCTGAAAAATTGTGAGTGATTCCATTTTCAGAACTCATCAAATTTGACATTGTCAAACTGTGTCCCATGATCAGAACTAATGCAGGCTACTTTATTACCCATCTTCACTTGAATCTTTTTGACAAAGGCAAAAAACACTTCAAAGGTTTCATCCTTGGTTATGAGAAACAAAGTCCAGGTGAATCTGGAGTAATCTTCCACTATAACGAAGATGTATTTCTTTCCTCCCCCTGCTTGCCACTCTCAAAAGTCCACATAGATCCATGTGAAGAAGATCAAGTGGCCTGGAGGTACTGACTTCCTTTTTGGGCTTGAATGATGATCTGACTTGCTTCCCCTTTACATTTGCATCACATACTTTGTGATCCTTGAAGCTTGACTTGGGCAGACCACGATCCAGGTCCTTCTTGACTAACTTGTTCAGTAACATGAAACTTGCATGACCCAGTCTCCTGTGCCATAATTCAGTATCGTCATGAACAACACTTAGAAATCTTAGATCACCATTCTTCAGTGACTCAAAATCAGCTACATAGATTTTCTTGTATCTTTTTGCCACTAGCACCACCTCACTAGTCACCGGGTTTGTTACTGTATAGATTGTTGACACAAATTCCACCTTGTTTCCCTTGTCACAGATTTGGGAATCACTTAGCAAGCTGTACTTCAACCCGTTCACGTTGTATAAATTTTCGATTGGGTGAGAGAAGACTTCCCAATCATTCCGACTCCTAGAATGTATCCTTTCATGCCATTTGCAAAGGATACACTCCTGCCTTCCATGGCCTTAAGTGAAAGGAAATCATTTGTACTTCCAGTCATATGCTTTGAGCAACCACTATCCATGTACCATTGTAGGCTACTTCCTTTCAGTGTTCCCTACACAAGAAAATCAGGAGTCGGCTATAGGAACCCAAACTAATTTGGGTCCCTTGTAATGAGGAAAGGGGTGAATAAGGGATCTTTTGGTCCATGCAGGTATCATGTGTTTTTTATATGAGGGACCAGGTTCTCTACCAGTAGTTACATTTTTAGCAAAAGATTTTTTTTTCTGCTGTGACTGAAATCTGGCCTTATAGCTTTCTTTAAGGTGCCCATTGTTACCGCAGAGTGCAAAGCCAATTGTCAGGTACAATAGCGTACTTGCTATGAGGGTTGTAGGGAATATTTTCCCTTTGAAACCCAATCCCCTGCCTGTTTCCCCATTGTTGGTGTACATGGCAGTGATAGCATCCAAGGAACAGGTCCACTTGAGTGATATTTCATGATCACTCTACACTCTACCTAGTTCTTCCTGAAGTTGTTTATTTTTTTCAAGCTCAACACACAGATTAGACTTCACTGAATCTAACTCACTTTCAAGATTAATGTGTGCCTCGCTTGCAACTTCCTTTCCTTTTTGAGAATTTTCAGGCCTACTGTCCGTTTTAAGTTCCCCAATTGTTACCTTCTAATCCATTACCACCACCAGTAGGTCATTTCTCTCATGCTCAATGCTAGAAACTCTCTCAATTAGGACATCTTTTTCCCTACTTACACTCTCAATGGTCTCTTTTAGGTCTACCACATCAACCATTAGGTCATCTCTTTCTTGTTCTACATTTGAAATTTTTTCATTAAGGCATCCTTATCTTTCTTCAGGTTCTCAATTGTTTCTTTTAGATCAACTACAACAACTACTAGGTCATCTCTGATATGTTATGCTTCTCCTAACTCTACATTCAAAGTATCTTTATCCGTTATAAGACTGTGATAAGCATGAATTAACACATTTTCCAATGATATGAGTTTTTTTAGAGAATAAGATTTCAGATTTCTCTGAACATCCAGAAAATTTACCTCATCATTGTCATCATCTTCATCATCATCAGACTGAGCCATCAAGGCAAAGATTGAATCATACTCAGTTGCTTCACTTTCCACTACCATCATTAAAATGTCACCATGATCATTTTCTTTTTCAAATTCGCTGGATGACCCTCCCCATGCAGCAAGAGCTTGCTTTACAATGTTGTCAGCGACATTTTTCTTAATGAAACGTTTATGAAGAACCAGGTTCCTCTTGGATACGTTGTCAAAGTTGATTTTGCATCGATCTTGCTTTAGGAGAGAGCAATCCTTGATGAAGTGTCCCGCCTTGCCACATTTATGACAGAGGTCATAGCTTTTTGGCTTGCTGGAACTTCCCCTTTTGGGAATGCCTCCATTCCTGCCAACCATCTTCTGGAATCTTCTAGTCAAGTAAGCCATATCACTATCCTCATCACTTGTACCATTGTTGTCTATCTTGAGGACCAGGTTCTTCTCTCTTTTGGGCTCCCTTCTTTCAATGTCCTTCTTCTTCTTCATTTCATATGTTTTCAGATTGCCGACAAGCTCATCAATGGTTAGCTCCTTCAAGTCCTTAGCCTTTGTAATGGCATTCACTTTGCTTTCCCAAGAAATAGGAAGCACACTGCGGATTTTTCTGACAAGCTTATTTCTTGGAATAATTTCACCAAGAGAGTGAAGCTCATTAATGATATAGGTGAACCGAGTATGCATATCTTGAATAGATTCATCATCTTTCATCCTAAAGAGTTCATATTCAGTTGTAAGCATGTCTATCTTGGATTGCTTAACCTGCATTGTTCATCTGTGAGCTGTCCGAAGAGGTTCCCAAATTTTCTTGGTTGACTGACATGCTAATATCATGTTGTATTCATCAGGACCAATGCCACAAACAATAGTTTTGTTTTCACGAACATTCTTCTCTACCGCCTTTCGATCAGCATCATTGAATTCCTTCCTAGTCTTGAGAATGGCTACAGCTAGTTCGTCAAGGTTCTTGGTAGGGACAAAGGGTCCGTCACATATGACATCCCATAGCTCAGAATCTTCAGCCATGATGAAGTCGTGCATCCTAGTCTTCCACCATCCATAATATTGACCGTTGAACCTTGGAGGTCTGTAAGTAGACTGGCCTTCTTTGAAGTTTGGAGGAGCAGCCATGGGGATCCTTTCTAGGTGTTAACCTGATAGAAAGAACCTGCTTTGACACCAACTAATAGAATATAAGGGTCCGCCAAACTCTATAGAGAACCAGGTTCTCTATTAGATTCAACAGAACACACGCACACTACAGTAAGTAGATGATAAGAGGAATTTTACGTGGAAAATTCCTAGCTCAACGGGATTAAAAACCACGACCTACCCTTGTAGGATTTCAACTTCACTATTGAGCAACTTTTAGATTACAACCTATGAAATCTAGGAATTAACCTCTTAATCCCTCACTAACTTGTAATACTCTATTACAAGCCACTTTGTAATAACTCTATTAGAAAGACTTTACAACCCGACTAACTCTAGCCAAGACTCAAACACAAAGGTAAGGTTTAAGATTTACAAAGAGTTCCTACATAATACTTCTAACAAGCTAAGTAGGAATAACACTTGAAGAACTATTACAAAGTTACAACTCAACTAAGGACAAACGTGGGAACTGGTCCGTAGTTGTTTTGTTCTTTGTTCTTGATGCACTTGAGAATTGCTTGCTGGATGATCAGTGACGTGAGAGAGCTTGAGTGAATTCTCTAAGTGTTCAAGTGAATGTGTTTTACCTTCCTTTATGTTAATAATACATGTGTGACATCACATACAATAATGTAAGCAAGGTAGGTAAAAAGCCTTCCACAGAAAGTTGACCGGTGCACTGTTCCTGTACTGATAGCGTGTGCATGCAGCAACTTTTTCTGCTGGAGAGATGACTTCGTACAGTCACCTCAGGAGCTGGTAAGGACCTGTTCCCTCAGGTGTTCCTTCGACTCTGAAGAGTTGAGCCATATCCCAAACTAGAAACTTTCGATCTTAAGGTCTTGGGAATGTGTAACATGTTCCCTATCTGGTTCTTGATAGTAAGTTTTTTAGATCATCAAAACATAAAGCAAGGTACTTGTAACCTATTAAAAATAAACAAAGACATTTCATGCTCATACTCAACTTCAATTCATTTGTGATTTCACCTCCACGGCCCAACATCGTCATCCAAATTATTTAACGTAGAGCATTTAACAGATAACTATCAAAACATTAAAGGAAGCCAAGGACTAAAGAAAACCAAGATAATAACAGTACTAAAGTAAGGAAAGTGAACCGAAGCCATTGGGAAGAGCCATTTAAAGGTTTTCTATCACTCGATTCTCATATCTCGATTCCTATCTCAATAGGCAATTATGCACTAGACACAACTCTAATGAAGCATGATATATTCTAGTGATAAAAAAACAGATGAAGACAAAGCTAACAGAGTAAACAAGAAGCACATAACTCACACGATACAAGAGTTGCAAAATTTCACATAACAAAATACTATCACCATGAGCTTTTATTATAAGTATGTGTACCTCAATCATAAAGCAAAGCGAACTTAAAGTGCAAAGCATTATATTGCAAGACACTGGACCCATTTTCACAATCCCATGCGACGAAATAGTTTTTATCTTGGATATACTACTGCCAACAAAATACAAGCAAACATGTTGGGGCATCAAAATCTAAATATAGATAGACAAATCAATAATGACCAAGCAACA
Source organism: Nicotiana attenuata (assembly GCF_001879085.1). Taxonomy (NCBI): domain Eukaryota; kingdom Viridiplantae; phylum Streptophyta; class Magnoliopsida; order Solanales; family Solanaceae; genus Nicotiana; species Nicotiana attenuata. The sequence continues at coordinate 435,009 of NW_017670737.1, read as the reverse complement.
TAACAATGAACTTATAGCCTCAAATTCATGAACACGTAACAAGTCAGCGAGGCCAAGCATTCGATATTCGGAAGTTTGTCACAAAAGCACAAATAACTAATTACATGACCAAGGACAGGAAGGCATAAACAAAATTCTCATAAAGGAACATGTGAAGAGTCAGTCATTAAACTTAAATCATCAAGTTCAAAATCAAATAAACTCCAATCGATCATCTTTTAAACCAAACGGATCCGAGCCTTCAAACATTTAGAGCAAATTAAACGCACACAGACAAGATCACTCTAATTAGTTTTGAATTAACCCCAGTTAAACCAATTCTCAAACAGTTGTCATACTAATTAAACCTTGGCTCTTTTTATATAAAATCAACACCCAACAAACGGAATATAGAAGAGGAAAGAGATGGACGTGAAAACTAAACCTACTTTAATGTGATGGAAATTTCCAGCAATTACAATGGCAGAAGAATATTGCCGCTACAAGCAGAACTCACAGCAATCAAGCTCGGGCGGAAACCAACGAACCGAAACTCAAACCGGCAACTGGAACGGTGACTTACTCCAATCAACCTTGTCTTAGCTCCATTTTTTTAAACAAAAATCTGAAAGCAGAAACAGAACCTCTTTTTTGTTATTGTATTTTTCTGAAATTTAAAACCAAACAAAAAGAAAAGTTGAAAACTCAAAAGATGAAAAGGAGCCAAAGAACACTTCTTCCAAAACCTAGCCCCCTTTTATCCCATTTATGTACGAGTATTTTTTCCCCAAAATTTTCTATTCAAGGACCGTAATGTATATCACTCTAGAAGCTTCTCCCTTGCTCTACAAGAAAACGTGTGGTCCCCAATAAGAAAACTTCCCTCTTACAAACGAAAATTAGAGAAATAAAGGGCTCGGATAAAAAAATCTTAATCCAATGGCTCCTATTTTTCTCAAATTCGTCCAAGGGTTTTGGAGTTCTTTAAAGAAAATGGGAAGGAAAAGGAAAAATGAGAAAACGCGTTAAAAATCGGATAATAATGATGAGGGGGGACCATTGTGTTAACTCGCCGAACCCCGGCAAGTTTCCGGCGGGTTTGAGTGGTCAGCAGCGGACAGAGGTGGGAGAACGGGTGGGGCACCGTTTTTAAAGGGATTAGGGTTAGGGTTTTCATTATAAGAGGAGTTTTATATGGGAGTGTGAGTGAGTCATGGCCATTGGATTTAGTGGCAAAGGAGGGTTGAGATTAAAAGGGAAATTGGGGTGGGTCAGTTGGGTTGAAGGCGGGTCAGTGGCTTCTGGGTTAAGGGTTGCAATGATTGGGTTTGCCAAAATTTGGGCCTCTGATAGTTTAAATTTGGGCTTCTCTCTTAGATCCATGATTTCAGCAAATAGTTTAAGAAAACTTGCCCTAAACCAAATATTCTTTTCTTTCTTTAAAACAAAGTAAAGATACTACAAATCAAAATAATAACTAATTCCTAAAAAAAATCAAGCCAAAATATTTAAATAAAGTATATCATAAAACAAAACTATATTTATTTATTTTTTCCATTTTCAATTATCAGAGTAAAAATAAAAATAGAGGAAAATAAGCTAAAAGCATAGCAACATTAAAACAATATCCCTACAAAATACTAATAACCTAAATTAAATGGAAAATAAGTAATAACATGAGAAATCTTATGAGAATAAAACAATTTTTTAATTTCTTTTAGAGCACTAATAAAATACTATATATAAGAATCCTACAAAAAATTAACGTATACTCAAATAGATATATATATAAAATGCGACAGGTCAAAAATTACGTGCTTACACCATGGGCAAGCCATTGCCGAATTGACAATAACCGTTGTTGGGAAAAGGCCCAACTTAATCAAGTGCAAGCTCTTAAGCAAATTCATGCTATGGAGTGAGTAAATGTATTGTTGAACAATAAGAGGACCGAGGGTCCACAAATTCATACCCGAGTGGAGAATTATGTACAAGATATTACGCCTCAAACATGGGGAGGCGTGACCGGCACCCGATGCCATACTCGGCCCGAGCGTACCACTCTGTAAATGTGAACTCTATAGGGGTAACCCTCAACTTAGGCCGATGAGTCCTACCTGTAAACTAATAATACCAATCAAGGCCGATGAGGCCATATTCTGAATCGTCTAAGACAGCTTCTCTCTCCTTTGAGGGGTACCCAAAAGCTCATATACATAATTGTGTAGGCCGATAAGGCCTTCATGAAAGTCTCCAACCAGAAATACCAAAATGAACATATACACAGGGCTAGCAAAGCCACAATACTGATATACAAATTACACAGGACTAGTCTACAAGCCCCTAGAGATAACTAAACTGTATCATAGACGGGATAGGGCCTCGACCTACCCATCAAACCTCTATATATAAAATGGAATCCAAGGCCTAGACTTGGTAACTACAGGGAAGAAGAGCTTACCAATCAAGCTTATGTTTGACTTTGTCTACTAGGAAGGTCTATCCAGCTGCCAAGCAGGACCTGCAGGCATGAAATGCAGAGTCCCCATCAAAAGGGACGTCAGTACGAAATAATATACCGAGTATGTAAGATAAAAAAATAACTGAAAGATGAAACTGAATTAATAATATAATAACTGAAAGTAATTGGGATTCAAAGATAATCTGAAGATATGCTTACTTGCTAATACTGACTCAACTCTCTCAATATAGTAAGTAAAATAGCTATCCGGTCCTATAAGGCTCGGTACGTGTCACTGCTCTGCTGTAGTAGGATCGCTCATAGGCGTTCGGCCATACTAGGATCTGTATCTCGCCCATTCTGGGCTCGCTCAAAGGCGCTCGGCCATGGTAAGCTCGGTATATAACATACCATCTGATCAAAGGTTTCCCAACAAGGGCCTGCCCATCGATTATAGCTCGATGGTGGTGAAATACTCTAATACCGACCTATAGTGGCCTACCCATCGATTATATATATACAGTATTGCAATATTTTCACCATCAACGAGCTATAATTGGTGGGCACGCCCCTATTGGATAGTATTATGATATTTTCACCACCATCAAGATATAATCGCTGGGCACACCCCGATTGGGCAACTTCAGATTAGATGGTAAGTTATATACCGAGCCTACTGTGGCTGAGTGCCTATGAGCGAGCCTCAAATGGTCGAGAGATAGAGCATATTATGGTCAAGTGCCTATGAGCGAGCCTACTATGACAGAGCAGTTACACATACCGAGCCTCATAGGGCCGGACAACTACATTACTTACTATATTGAGAGAGTTAAATCAGTTTCAGCAAGTAAGCATATCTTCAGATCATTTTTCACTCCAAGTTACTTTCATTTATTATATTATCAATGCAGTACATCTTTTAGTTATTCTATTGTCTTACATACTCGGTACATTATTTTATACTGACATCCCTATTATCGGGGATGCTACATTTTATGCCTGCGGCCCCTAATAGGTAACGTGATAGACCATCCAGTAGACAAAGTCAAACATCATCTTGGTTGGTAAGCTCTACTTCCGCGGAGTTACCAAGTTTAGAACTTGGAGTCCATTTTATATATACAGGTGTGATAGGTAGGTCGAGGCCCTGTCCCGACCATGATACAACTCAATTATCTATAGAGGCTTGTCGATGAGTCATGTGTATTTTGTATATCATTATTGTGGCCTTGGCAGTCCTGTGTACATGTTGAGATTTGCATTGCTGGTTGTACACGTTCATGGCAGCCTCGTCAGCCTGCACAGTTATATATATGAGCTTTTGGGTATGTTTACCCCTCAAATGAGAGAGACATTATTTTCAAATGATTCCGAATATGGCATCATCAGCCTTGATTGGTATTGTCAGTTACAGGTAGGCCTTGCCGGCCTAAGTTGAGGGTTACCCCTCTAGAGTTCATAGTTACAGAGTGCTACGCTGGGGAAGGGTATGGCACCGGGTGCCGGCCACGCCTCCCTAGGTGTGGGGCGTGACAAACTTGGTATCAGAGTAGTTCTGTCCTAAGGAGTCTACAACCCGTGTCTAGTAGAGTCTTGTTTATGGGTGTGTTGTGCACCACACTTATAAGCTGGAGGCTACAAGGCATTGAGGACTGTCACTATTTCTTCGTACTCTAGATGGAGTGGTAGATGTCACTTGTAAGACTTCTAACTCATAGATTCTATTTTATTCGTAATACAATGATACCTACATCAAGAAAGACAATTGGTAAGAGATGGATTGTGGATGTGAAAGAGTTGAGTTAGAGAAAATCGAATTTGCATCATGCTTATGATGAGAAAATATGAGTACTTCAGCAGATCATGTGTGTACTAAGATGTGTAAGCTTCTTGATAAGGAGCCCTAAGGCATTAATATCTATTCACACATATGGTAAAAAGCAATTAGAGAATCTGAAGGTAGATATAAGTTTCAACAAGTAAAATAAGCACGGTGAAGAAGGGTACGAGGTACCCAGTTAGTGAAGATTATTAGTATTTACAGTTCAGGCAGAGAAACATAAGTATTCTAAGTTACCTTCAACAGTATTAGAGGAATGTGCAACTGACCACACCCATCTCAGTTATGCCCTATGGGAGCTAACATATATAGTTTAAGTGAAGGATGGGATATCAGGATCCTGCTGGGGTTAGAGTGACCCAAAATGTTGAATGGATTGTTAGTGATAACTGACATTTCCAAATGATATTGTAAATGTGGTAATATTTCTCCTTGTGAGACACCCAAGTAGTGCACTCTAGAATAGTACAATCAGATATGAACACTAGAATGTTCAGAAATTTCAGAAAACAACATCAGAATCCTTGAAGGGATAAATATTTACCTTAGTATGACTCCCGCTCCTAGTAAAAAGAAAATGTTAGGCGACCCGAAGGGCCAATGAGATGGAGCAAGGGCATCTAAAAGCGAATGAATATTTTGTTGAAGTTTTTAGAATAAGGTGATAGACAAAAGTATTAGCAGGAGAATATGAAGAGAGTAATTGAAGCATTGTATGTAAGATGTGATAAATGGGTGATAACGTTAAATTAAAATATGATAGGATAATAGAGTCTATAGCAAGTGAAGGAAAATACAAGAGGAGACAGGCCTTGAGACAATAAAAGAGTATAAGCCAAAAAGGTCATATCCTCATTTCGGGAAATGAGTAGGTGACTCCAATATGATTACCATAAGGCTAAGTTAGACCCCTCTGGAGTAACAAAAATTAGTATGGGCTAGTAAACAATAAAAAACCAAACATGAATTAGGGACCAGAGGATTTGATAATAGCCGACATCGTTGGAATTTCAGAGATTGCGTTTCGGCAATAATAGAATGGATGACTAAAAAAATAACCTTTAAAGGTCATTCAGGAAGACGCCTTCCGTTAGAAGCATTGTGAGAAAACTTAAGCTTAAGGGACTAATTGTGCCTGTTCCACTAGGTGTCACTCTCGTGAGTAAGAAGTTCAGTTATCCCTGCTAAAGAAGAGTTATTACAAGGCGAGTAAGGGTCATTGAAAATATGGAAAGACGCCGAAGATGAAGAGGTAAAACATCTGCATGTAAAACTTCAGAGCATTAAATGCTAGTACTCCCCTAAATGGGAATGATGGTGTGATATGGTATTAAGTCGGAGTTAAGTGGTTCAGGTAACTATAGAATGGTAAAGGAAGAATGTGATAAAAATGTGATGGGGTGAGATTGCACTTATTCAAATCCCACAAATATGTTATTACTCCAAAACATTATGCAAGCACGATGCCCGGCAGAGGTAATAATGGTTCCTGGACAGGATGTTATTGATAAATAATTGTGAATGGACACTTGATACATAAGGAGCCAGCGGGAAAGGTAAGTTAAGACAAAGGAAATAACCCAAGAGAGATTACGCGGAGTATGGATATGAGAATGGACCAATGAGTAGTTAGTAGTTAATTCAGGAAGAGCCTAGTTATGCCTAGACAAGAGGATACAGATAAATTAGCAGACCGTCCAAGGTAAACGTAGTGAACCCAAACATAGGAAATTCAGTCTCGTAGATATGACATTGTAATCCTTGAGAAATATTCAGATAGGAGTTGGGGTAGTTAAAGGTATTGTATCAGTGTTACAGAAATAAAAGAGAGTTCCATTTGGAGGCAATAAAAATTTGAGTTCATAAGTAACCCTACGAGCACAAGGGCACAGAGGTATGTACCTAAGGATAATTATAAGCGAGTAAGAACATCAAAAATTCCGTCGAGTATACGTTGTAATAATCTCCCAGCTTTACAAGAGTGAGAGGGTCTCCCCTAAGTACTACAACAAAAGACTAGCTGAGGAAATAAGGAAGAAGGCTTGAACCTAAGCATAGTAACCTGAAGAAGAATAAATGATCTTGTAATAACGGTCTCACTAGAACATTGTATGCATTTCATAAGAAAGTGGCACATATCGTGGCTAATGAACGGGAAGAAAAAAAAATCAAAAATGATATTTGAGACAATAGGAAATTCCAGTATTCGTGGACAATAAGATAAGCTAAATATTCATGCAACAAGTGGATGAACGACTATGAAAAGTAATTGCTTACATTTAAAGTCAACTAAGAAGGCACGAAAGGAAATCTATGGTGTTAGTAAGTTAAAGGAAGGTCGCGAGTAGTATAAATAAATATGTGTAGGTCATAAGCTAAAGTATGGTAGGGCGACAAAGCTTTAGGTAGATAGGAGAAAGGATAAGAAAAGGTGAGTGACAAGGTGACAAGAATAGGTAAGGCCTTGGGATTAAGCCCATCAAAACAAGAGAGCTAATGGGTTTTGTAAGTTATAGAAAGCTCTGTATAGCCTGAATGAAATCGGAGGAGTTTAAGACTAGGAGCATTTAGAAGAAATGGAATGCTGCCCTAGTAGTAGAATAAGAGTGTAATTACGACAGATAAGAGGATGACATTTAGGCCTTTGATTGGGTAATGATTCAAAGAAAAGAGATTTCATGAATTGCACAGGATTAGAATACTCCCATAAGGTGAATCACTTTGGGATGCTATGTAATACGATTATTGAAGTATCGTATTGTCCCTAGATGGATCAGACAAATACCTTCATAGTGTCCATGATGAGACGTGAGCCCTAGTGACAATGCACTACATAAGAGGTTTCAAGTTATTAGTGGTAGATTGTAGATCAACATTAAGGTGAATCAACAATAGATGGATAAAAGTTACAAAGCATGAGATGAGATTAGGCTATCATTCTTAAGATGAATAGTAATGAGGAAGCACAAAAGGACTTTGATTTATACATATAGGATAACTAGTGAGAGAGTACCCTGGAGTTTGGTAGCAGACCTCAATAATATTAAACCAAAGTAAGAGTTATGGTATAGTATGACCTATCTAGATGTAGTAAAGCCATAAGCATAGATAACCGAGGCTATGAAACAAGATATAGCAATAGTCATAAGTTTGACAAAGTACCGATCGAAGAACTTTAGTACACCTATAGATGCCCAGAAGGACAGCTTGTCATAGTTCTATACATATCACAAAGTGAGGCCTAGAGATTGGCCAAAAGCTGGAGGAAAAAGGAGAGAAGAGTTGCATAGGCGTACATACAAGGACAGAGTCGTACAGGCTGCAATGCAGAAGGTAATAGTTATGATATTGGAAGAATCCCGACCACAAGTAGTAGTGTGAGAAAGAGGCCTAAAGGGGGGAACGGCCTGGCCTTTGGATTTATTCACATAACAGTTGCCTAGATAGCAAGGACAGTACTTAAGTATTCATAAGAGCTATAGATTATGAGGCTGATAAGCGCATCAGACAACATATGAGGACGAATATTCCAAAGGATAGAATGATGTTACACCCCATGTCTTCGTATGGAAGAGTACGTCGTAAGTCAATTGATGTAAGCTCATAAATGAGATCATCTTTGGAAATATATAAAGTAAGTTAATTATGTTACCTTGGAGTTTACAAATATTTAAGATCATGAACTTCAAGTACCAAGAGGTTTGGAAGTCTTAGAAGCTAAACGACTTGAAGAAAATAAGTTTTGTCGAAAGTCGACAAGTTGGGAATGTTATATGATGTACTTTTGGGGGTAAGACGAGAGTTCTTAACATGATAAGGAGGTTATGTTATGAGTTATCTTAGTCGTATGATAGTCGTGTGTTATGTTTTGAAGTCAACCGAGTTGTGGAACAAAAGTTGGCAAAGGTCTTCACAAGTTACATTCATAAATGTACTGAAAATTAGGTAAAATGTACCTGAGCTTTTATCCCAATGTAATTGTAATTACAGTATGATCACTTATTAGATTGAAGATCTAAGAATCTAGTTTCGAAATCATTAAACCGTGTTTCTATACGATATTGGAGTAGAGATATATTCGTATTTTCACGAGACTGCACAAGGAGCTCCCAATGGGACCCACTTAGGCGGTTGATTATTCTCCAACCTTTAAAGGTCGGGGAAAGGCCCATTTTGGTTTATTTTTCAACCCAACCAGACCCTATACTATCCCAAAACACTCTCAAAGAAAATTCCAGGATTCTAGAGTGAAAATAAAAGATAAAAATATGAATCAAACGCTAGAAACCCCGTCGTGCTAGTGAGTTTGTTGTTCTTCTTGTGGTTGCTATCTTTGGTGTGGTTCCAGCTCGTGGGGGGGGGGGGGGGGTTGTTTTAAGTGGTATTTGTTCTGTAAAATTCTCTCCGAAGGGTTTCATATCAACCCTAGGTAATTTTAAGTATTTCAAAGAGATTCTAGTGCCGAGAAACCTGAAGTGCTTGCTAGTTTCTTTTACTTGTTCTTGTGGCTGCATTAGAAGGATAATTTGTGGTGAAGTAATCTCAAATTATAGTTTTTCCATCTGTTTGAAGGTAAGCAACCTCTTACTCTACATGTATTTGAGTTTATCCAAGTTACGGCTAAGTCATTGAAGCTAGAACTTGTGAGATATCTATCGAAAGGCTTGTTAGTAGTGTTGTTGATTGGTGAACTGTTTGAGAGGTGTTCTTGCAGCATTTTTTGGCTGGAAAATTTATGGAATAACCTGAGTATATTGTGTTGTTATTATCAATATTTTCCTGAATATAAATAAGAGGGAAATGGTTCAAAATATAGTGTTATTAGACACGAACCAAGCTTGCCACTCGATGTCTTATTGTGTTGGTTGTGTTCCATATAGCTATTGCTTGTTGTTTGGTTGTTGCTGCAATATAGGACGTGTAAATGTAACAAAACCAGGGGAGATGCTGTTTTATAATAGAATGAGCTTGTCGTTCGTTGTACGATAGTTGCATCTTTCGTAGCGTAACGATAGCATTATTATTGTTACGATAGATTGAAGTGGGACGAGACGAGTTCAACATGGTTATTGGACAGATTGTGATAAGGAATGTAAGGATAAATCTTTCCTTCATTTTGGCATGATCTTGTAAGTACATGTCTTTGATAACGAGATATAATGAGAAGTTTGTATTCCTGAATTTATGTACGTTATCCTAGTCTCATAAGTTATCATATTCTCCCTTATCGGGACTTTATATTCAGTTCAGCACTGTCTTCTTCCAGTGAAGAGAGCAGAGGGTCCATATATATATATATATATATATATATATATATATATATATATATATATATATATGTGGTAGTATATTATTTTCACTACCATCGAGCTATAATCGGTGGGTAGGCCCATATAGGGTGGTATTATATTATTTCACTACCATTGAGCTATAATCGGTGGGCAGGCCCCTATTGGGTAAGTTATATATCAAGTCTACTATGGCTGAGCACCTATGAGCGATCCGAAAATGGCCGAAATATAGAGCCTAGTATGGCCGAGCGCCTATGAGCGAGCCTACTACAGCGCAACAGTTATACATACCGAGCCTTATAGGGCCTAAAAACTACATTACTTACTATATCGACAGAGTTAAGTTAGTATCAGCATGTAAGCATATTTTCATATCATCTTTGACTCCCAGCTACTATCAGTTATTATATTATCAATTCCGTTCAACTATCAGTTATTTTATTGTCTTACATACTCGGTACATTATTTCGTACTAACGTCCCTATTGCCGAGGATGTTGCATTTCTTGCCTGCAGGCCCTGATAGGCTGCTGGATAGACCATCCAGTAGACAGAGTCAAACATCAGCTCGGTTAGTAAGCTCAACTTCCTCGAAGTTACCAGGTCTAGACCTTGGAGTCCATTTTATAGATGCAGGTGTGATGGGTAGGTCGAGGCGTTGTCATGACCAGGATAAAATTCAATTATCTCTAGAGGCTTGTAGACGTGTCGTGTGTATTTTATATATCATTATTGTGGCCTTGCAGTCCTGCGTACATGTTCAGTTTTGCATTTCTTGTTGTATACGTTCATGGCAGCCTCGTCAGCCTGCACAATTATGTATATGAGCTTTTGGTTATATTTACCCCTCAAATGAGAGGGACATTATTTTCAGATGATTCTGAATATGGCATCATCAACCTTGATTGGTATTGTCAGTTGCAGGTAGTCCTTGTCGACCTAAGTTGGGGGTTACCTCTCCAGAGTTCATAGTTATAGAGTGGTACGCTCGGGCCAGGTATGGCACTGGGTGCCGGCCACGCCTCTCCATGTTTGGGGCGTGACACAAGATGATGGTGGTTTTGATCATGATGATTCTTATCATGAAAAGGAAGAGGTAGTTCAATATGTGAACTATTTGCAAGGGGAAAGAAAGAACTTCCAAGGCTCCAATCAACAACAATGGCGACCACAAAATAACCAAGGCAATTGGAGTTCTAACAATCAAGAGAATCGGCATAACAACAAAAATCAAGGAAATTGGAAAAATCAACGTGGTTGGGGAAACAATCAAGGCAACCGGGGGTCAGGTTTTAAAAGGCCCCCAATGTATCAACAAACGAGCAACCCACCTTATTATCCTTCCCATGGTTCGAGTTATTCAAACAATTGATGGGTCGTATTGAGAATATGTTTAAGCAAAGGATGGAAAAGAATGCCGATTTGGATGTCCAACTTGCCTCACAGAAAACATCAATCTGTAATCTTGAAGTTCAAATGGAGCAAATCTCTCAGGATCTAAATTCTCGTCGTAAGGGTGCACTACCAAGTGACACAATAGTGAACCCAAAGGGTGGTAACACTACGGGGCATGCTATGGCGGTTATCACAAGAAGTGGAAGAGGCAGGAATGTATCCACCTCAAGGGAAATGCGACTTGTGGATAATGACCAAGTGGTACAAGAGGAGGAAATCCCAAACAATGTTGTTCAAGCAAATGATGAGGTTCAGATTGACATTGATGATAGTGTTGAAGAGACTCAAGAGGAGGTGAAACCATCTAGGGAGAACATCATTGACATACCGAAGCCAGTAATGCAAAAGGCCAAGGCACCATTTCCTAAGACTCCACCTCCCAATCGTCAAAGAATTGCTATGAAAAATGGCGAGAATAATTTCAAGAAGTTCATTCAAATGATGAAGAGTCTTTAAATTAATGTGCCGTTGGTAGAAGCATTGGAACAAATGCCCGGTTATGCAAAATTTATGAAAGATCTTGTGACTAAGAAGCGGTCAATGAATTCTGAAACTATAAAGGTCACTCATCAAGTGAGTGTAATTGTTCATCCCATGGCTCCTAAGTTAGAGGATCCCAATGCTTTCACGGTTCCTTGTACAATTGGGAGTGCCGAGTTTTCTAAAGCTCTTTGTGTTCTTTGGGCGAGTATTAAGTTGATGCCCTATTTGGTCCTCAAAACTTTGGGAATTGGGAAATCAAGACCCTTATCTATGAGGTTGAAAATGGCCGATCGTACCATGAAGAGGCCGTTGGGAGGGATTGAGGATGTTTTGGTCTAGGTTGATAAGTTCATTCTTCTGGTGGACTTTCTTATCCTAGATTATGAAGTTGATTATGAAGTGCCTATCATTCTTGGGAGACCTTTCCTTTCCACGGGTAAGGCTCTTTGTGATGTGGAAGTCGGAGAACACACTTTCCGAGTTGGTGATGAATAAGTGGTATTCTATGTGTGTAATTCTATGCGGCAACTAAATAGCAATGATTTGCGTTATTTTGTGAATTTGGCAACCGACGTCATTATTTATGATAAAAATGCTACAATCAATGTTGGTGATATGTTGGAACCCGTGTTGCTCAATTTTGATGATGACGAGATGGATGGTTTCATGAAATATGTGAATTCTTAGCAAGGAATGAGGGTCGTACAACTATGCACCCCGGAAATTATCTTTGGATCTTGAGAATAGGAAGAATCCACCTACAAAACCTTCTATTGAAGAGCCACCTACATTGGAGTTGAATTCATTGCCTCCACATCTTCGGTATGAATTTCATGGCCCTTGTTCTACTTTACCAATTATTCTTTTAATCTTGTTTGACTAACATGGATGTTGATTCCACATTGGCGGTTTTGGAAAAGAGGAAGAAGGCTATTGGATGGACTTTGGCGAATAATCGGGGTATAAGCCCCGCATTCTGCTTGCATAAGATCAAGTCGGAGGATGGTGCTAAACCATCCATTGAACATCAGAGAAGACTCAATGAGGCTATGCAAGAAGTGGTCAAGAAGGATATCATCAAGTGGTTGGACGCCGGGGTTGTCTACCCCATCTCCGATAGTTCATGGACCTCTCTGGTTGAATGTGTGCCAAAGAAGGGAGCATGACGGTTGTTACCAATGATAAGAATGAGTTGATTCCTACAAGAACGGTGATGATTGGAGGGTTTGTATGGATTATCATAAGCTCAAAACAGTCACAAAGAAGGATCACTTTCCACTTTCTTTCTTAGACCAAATGCTCGATAGATTGGCGGGCCGTGCTTTCTATTGGTTTCTTGATGGGTACTCGGGCTACAACCATATTCTTATTGCTCCGGAAGATCAAGAGAAAACAACCATTATGATGGCTATTTTCATGGACATGGTGGAGGACTACCTTGAAGTTTTCATGGATGACTTCTCGGTGGTCGGGGATTCTTTTGATGATTGTCTTGCAAATTTGGACAAAGTGTTGGCTTGATGTGAGGAGACCAATTTAGTGGTCAACTGGGAGAAATGTCATTTCATGGTTGAGGAAGGCATTGTCCTTGGCCATAAAATCTCAAGGAATGGAATTAAATTGGCAAGGCGAAGATTGAGGTGATTTCTAAGCTTCCACCCCCAACTTCGGTGAAGGGTGTGCGGAGCTTCTTAGGCCATGCGGGTTTATACCAGTGCTTTATCAATGATTTCTCTAAAGTGGTTGCGTAAGATCTGTGAGAAGGATGGCAAGTTCCATTTAAATGATGATTTCATGAGGGCTTTTGAACTATTGAAGCTCAAGTTGACAACCACTCCTATCATTACCGCTCCAAATTGGAGTTTGCCTTTTGAACTCATGTGTGATGCAAGTTACGTAGCGGTTCGGGATGTTTTGGGGCAACATATTAAAATGGTTTTTCAACCAGTTTGCTATGCAAGTAAGATCATTAATAATTCCCAAGTCAATTACACAATTATGGAAAATATCTCCTCGCTATTGTGTTTGCAATTGAGAAGATCCGCACGTACTTGATAGTTATTGTTCGCATAGATCATGCGGCGCTTCGCAATCTAATGAGCAAAAAGGATTCTAAAGCTCGGTTGATGAGATGGGTACTCTTGTTGCAAGAATTTGATATTGATATTCAAGATAGGAAAGGTAGTGAAAACCAAGTGGCGGACCACTTGTCTCGTTTGGAGGAGGAGGGGAGGCCAAGTGATGGCCTTGAAATCAATGACTCTTTCCCTGATGAGAAACTTTTGGCAATTCCAATGACAGAGGTGTCGTGATTTGCGTACTTGGCAATTTTTCTTGTGAGTGGAATCAACCAAAGGAGGAAGCTCAAAAGATATTATCAAGATTATTATTGGGATGAACCATAACTTTTTCTGAATTTGTATGGATAGGGTGATTAGAAGGTGTGTACCGGAAGGAGAGCAAAGCAATATTCTTGGCGCTTGTCATTCTTCCCTGTATGGTGGTCATCATAGTGGATAAAGAACATCGGCCAAAGTTTTTAGTTGTGGTTTCTATCGGAATACTCTTTACAAGGATTCAAGTGACTTAGTGAAAAGATGTGATGAATGTCAACGGACTGGTGGAATCTGAAAGAAAAATGAGATGCCTCTCACAACTATCTTGGAGAATGATATTTTTTATGTTTGGGGCAGTCACTTTATGGGCCGTCTGTGAGTACTTGTGGAAACACTTAAGTCTAGGTCGCGGTGGATTATGTGTCCAAATAGTTTGAGGCCGTCTCCTTACCCAACAATGAGGCAAGAAGTGTATGGCTTTCTTAAATGGAATATTTGTACAAGATTTGGTACTCCACGTGCAATCATAAGAGATGGGGGGTCATACTATTGAAACAAGGATTTTGACACTTTACTTAGCAAGTATGGTGTTACTAACAAGGTCACGACTCCCTATCATCCACATGATAGGGGTCAAGTGGAAGTCTCTAAAACGGTGAATGCTAATCGGACGCATTTGCCCATGAAGCTTGATGACGCGTTATGGGCTTATAACACGGCTTACAAACACCTATCGGAATGTCTCCATACCGGTTATTATTCGGGATAGCTTTTAATCTTTCGGTGGAACTAGAGCACAAGGCAATGTGGGCTTTAAAGAAATTGAATCTTGATTGGGATGTAGCCTCTAACTTGCGGGTTGCACACTTGAATGAATTGGATGGTTTCGGGTACCATGGATACGAGAGTTTGTCCTTTTACAAAGAAAAGCTGAAATATCTTCATGACAAGTACATTTGGAACAAAGAGTTCGAGGTGGGTGATCTTGTATTTTTGTTTAACTCAAGGTTGAGGATATTTCCCGGGAAGCTCAAGTCCAAGTGGAGTGATTCATTTGAAATTGTTGGTGTGACACCTTTCGGTGCATTGGATTTAAAGAACAAGAATAATGAAATATTCTGAGTCAATGGTCACCGGGTTAAGCACTAATTGCGTAAGGTTGGAGAAAGCCATGTGGTGGTGGTCCTTTACTTTACTTGAAGATGCTTAGACATTGCATCGTGACGCGATGTTAAATCGGGCGCTTCTTGGGAGACAACCCAAGTTCTTATCCTTTTTCTTTTGTATTTAGGTGTTATTTGGTTTTTCTAACATGATTTGAAGTGTGCTACAGGGTTGAGTATTACTTGAAGGAAGGTAAACAAAATGGCTAAGTGTAGAAGGAAATGCGAACCGCACATTTTAATAATGCGGAAGCAGAAAATTGTGCCACAATAGAAGAGCTTGTGGGGCCGCACAATTCACATGCAGACCACACTTTTGAAAGCTCCACATGATGTTAAATTGCACTCTCTAAAATTTTAGTAATCTGCGGCCGCGAGAGGAATGGCCACACTAAAAAATGTGCAGACCGCACAAATAACACAGTCAATTGCTGCCCAGGTGAAGGGGTGCGGACTACACTTGGATTTATGCGGCTGTACTCGGCCTTTTAACCTCTCAATAGTTATGAGTATAAATTTGGGTTTTGCATTCATTTTATACTTTTCACCCTCCTCGCAGTTACTGTTGCTCTAGAAGCTTAACTCATGATTTTTTACTGTCAAACACACACACACACACACACACACACACACATCTGTGCTCACACAATCTAGTAGACTCACTTCATCTGGTATGCTTCACTTCATGTTAATCTTTTCTGTTATTTTAATTTTTGAATTGTTAGCTTATTTTTAGGCCATATGTTATTAGAGTTCATCCAACGTCCATGTAGGGTAGATCTGTAAAGGGTAGTCATTAATACATGCTAAAATGGGTTGGGTTAGTTAAATTTCATGTGTATACCATATTACCACAGAGATTGGACTAGTATTTGATAAATCTAGGTAAAAAGAAAAGACATGTTCGTTAAATTTTGAAATCTGCGCCGCACTTGAATTTGTGCGGTACACAGTTGGTTGATTTTGTAAGTGTTAAGGCAAGTGCTTTGTGCGGATGCACTTTAATTGTGCGGAAAAAGCAGAATTTTTGGTGAGGCCACACTTGAGTCCGTACTGTCTTCAGAGACCTGTCTCTTGAAATGACAAAAGTGCGGACTGCACTTATAATTCTGCGAACCGCAGATGAAATCTACGATTTGTCGTCGCACTGTCTTTAGAGAGGAGGTGTCTGAGCCTCTAATATTTCTTGTCAAAAGTGCGATCGCACATGAAAATGTGTGGTCCGCACTCCCATTCTACGGTAACACATCAGAAAAGTGCAGACCGCATATCCCTTTTATTGCAACATGTTCATCCTGTTGTAACCCTACTGTGTCCACAATGTTTTCCCTTACTTACATGAGTCTTAACTGTGCTGAATGATGAGTTGCAACTAACAATCTTCTTTGTTTTGATACAGACAATACTTTGATCATGAGGCCACGGTGAAACTGCCGAGGGTAGAGGATAGTCTTCTAGGGGTCGAGGCAGAGGTGCCTTGCCCCTCAGTGTGCCAAGACTAATCGGAAGAAGACTACAGCTGGCAGAGGGCGGGGTGTAGACCTTTTCGAGTCTAGTTCTTATGCCCCATCTAGGGAACCTTCCTAGGGGAACTCTGTGTCTATTCCGGAGGAGCAGACAGCTGAGCAGCCTAGGCCACAGGGGCGATTTTAGCTTTTGGTCGTGCCTTCATCATCTCACAGCACTTCCGAGGGTTTGGAAAGTGATAGCCAGGCTTCCGAGCCAACTGCTCCGGTGCCTGGTGCACAGGATATTCCAGATGATGGGAGAGGGGGAGAATTTACATCTACCGAGATTGATCGGACAAAGAAGAAGGAAGCACGGGAAGATAAATTTGTGAGCTTGCCTGCCTTTACTGACTTTTGGATGTGATGGTCGTTGAGCTCATTGACACATGAGT
Source organism: Nicotiana attenuata (assembly GCF_001879085.1). Classification (NCBI taxonomy): domain Eukaryota; kingdom Viridiplantae; phylum Streptophyta; class Magnoliopsida; order Solanales; family Solanaceae; genus Nicotiana; species Nicotiana attenuata. Next base: position 418,102 of record NW_017670737.1, on the reverse strand, counting down.
GGTAGTTCATGTTGAAGGATCTTGATAGATACAACCATGTTGTTCTGGAGCATCTCAAGATGAGAAAGGGGTGGATGTTATTTACTGAGAAGGTAGTGGATGTTAAGGAGCACCTTGTCCGCGAGTGTCATGCCAATATTTCACATATTCGCAAAGGGACAAAGGTGACCGAAGTACGCAACCTCAAGTTGAAGTTTGATCAGCACACGTTGAACGCATACTTGGGATTTGAGGACTTGGAACCAAAGAAGTACTTAGAGAAGTTGGCCTTGAAAAAAAAGGCCCGACCATGGCTTGCTGAGATCTTGGCACCGGGACCATCTCCACCATGGATTACTGTTGGGGTACCTATTCTCCGGAGTACATAGAGATTTGAGGCAAATGGTCGGAAAACCTTTGTGTGTAGAAGGCTTGACCCGTGCCATATTGAGAACAACTTGCCTGTTCCACGTGTTGTTCTAGTGGCTTCTATCATGGCCGGGTACCCGATCAATATGGGTGCCCTGATGTCACCCAAAATTTCTTTAGTGGTGCAGCAGACTAACACTGTTTACCCCTACCCCAGCACTATTACAGAGTACCTCACAAATGCGAAGGTTAAGCCCAAGCCATTTGATACAAAGATAAAGCCTAAGAAGTCGTTTGAGTGGTACTCATTATAGCATCTGAGCAGCCCGAAGAAGAGTGCTCGGCCTTCTACTACTGTCGGCCAGTTTGATAAGCCGATAGTGGTAGTTTCTGACAGTTGATATTCCATCTATATCAACTGAGCCCTCTACCAGTGCAACAGCTGCTATGTCTGAACCGCCATCTTCAGCTCCATCATCAGCTCCTTCTACAGTCCCTTCCACAACTCTTAGGGCAGTACCTACTCTGGTTCTGAGACCACTGCCCATGTCTACATGCCCACTTTTTGCTCTATGTGTCTCCGAAACATTGGCGAGTCTCAAAAACTAGATGCAGGTAGCTACTTCAAAGCTGTTTGAGCTATCTAGTACTATTGCAGGGCAGTCATCCACACAGGCACCGCAGGATTCCATTGATATTGATGAGACATTGTAAAAGATTCTGAACAACAAGAAGATGATTATGGACACTCTGGTGCATCATGGTACAGTTATTGAGGGCTTGACTAAGCAGGTCAAGAACATGAGGAGTTCTCAAGCCAGCAAGAAGTCAGTGGATGAGCTACGAGCTGAAGTGACCCAGCTAGCTACAGCTGGGATTTGGCCTTTTCTATGCTGCTTGACTCGAACTAGACCGCCCCAGATTCCTATACGCAGGTTGCTCCAACTGGCCAATCTGAGAAGCCATATCTTGCCAGCGACACTACTGACACAGTGCGTGCGATGTTCACCACTCCCGCCACTCCTAGATAAGGTGATGATGATGTTTAGTTGGCTGAGCCAACAGAGGTTGATGCTGCTGGGGACACTAAGATGTCCAAGGATGCTTAGGGAGTTTTTTCGCCCTCTCTCCTTTTACTCTTAATTTGTTAAGCATTGGGGACAATTCTTACTTTTATTCGGGGGTGGAGTTTATTTGATGATTTGATGATACATTTGGCACATTTTGATACATTTGGATTGTAATAATTGGATTATTTTGTTTCTTTTTACTTTATCTATCTTTAGTTAGTTATTGCTTTCATTAGCTTCTTCAATTGTTTACATTGATTTTTGTTTTTGTTTGTAGCTTCTTTCCTTTTATGTTAGTAGATTTTCATGTTTTTCGTAGTAATGTGGATAATAGGCCTTTGGTTTTCTTAATGCCACGGTTCATTCCAAACATGGCCTTTGTGTCAACCGGGTGATTCTTCCCGAGGATTGATGGTGTGACAGTATATTAAGGAAATGAGTCCGTTCTTGTGTTTAGGTAATAATAATAGTAGTAATAATGAATAAAGGCCCTAATAAAGTCATTCTCTAAGAAAAGAGTTATTCATGCTTCATTTAGCACCAACACACTTAACTGCGTGCTTACGGTTTGAAACAAGGTTTTTGATAGAAAATAGCTCTAGTTAGTGACTTTGAGACTCTTGAGTTGACTTTGATAGTTATTGAGTGGTTGATTGGACCATAGTAATTTTTAACCTGATTGTAATTGTTGTAGGCTTTAGACTCTATCCTCTTTTACGGTCTAGTTGCATGAGAGGTGAGTTGATTTTTGTTGCTAGTCCAAGTATTTGCATGAATGGTATAGAACTTGGCCCAAATTTGTTTCAAGAAGAAATTCTAGGTATGCTTGGTTTGGAAGATGATTGTAGGCTTTTCTTGGTCCATTTGAGATTTCTATTGCCACCCAATTCTTGTTATCCCTAGTCAACCCCTTTGAACCTTTAGCCTTTCTCTATTGGTAACCATACTACGAGCCTTTACCCGTTTTATTTGTAATCCTCTCTTGGCACCCTTACCTTACTTAACACTCTTATGAAATAAGTGGCTTAAAGCATAAGTTTGGGGGGGGGGGGGGGGAGAGAGTTGAGGAATTTAAAAGAGGTATGAAGGCACCAAAAAAGAGAAAAGAAATGATCTCTATGAAAAGAGAAGGCAAGAAAAGAAAAGAACAAAGAGAAAATGCAAAAAAGAGAATAAAAAGGAAGGTTGAAAAAATCAAAAAGAGGCAACTATCTCTAGTATGAGCATCAAGGGAGAAAAAAAATGAAATGAACAAAAAAGAGTGATGTCAAGCCTCTCTAGCCACCAAGAAAAGGAAATGCCTCCAAGAGTTGGTAAATGTGAGCCAAGAAATGAAAAGGTGGAGTGCTTAAGGAAGGGTGTAACCACTTATCCAGTATGGTATTGTGATGACCCGATAGGTCATCTCATGTTTTAGAACGAAATTATGTGTTCCAAAGCCTTAAATATCTTATTTAGCATTCCTTGATTTGCGTGTGCGAACCGGGTGTTTTTCCAGAAGGCTTATATGTTAAAACTGATAAAAATAAGAATTTTTGCCTCAAAAAATTGAAAGTCTGAAAAATTAATGGTTTTTAAGAATTGATAGATGTTTTGTCTTCTTGATATCGGGTTCGTATTTGGTTCGGAGCCCGGTACAGGTCCATTATAATATTTAAGACGTGTTTGTGAAATTTGGTGAGAAACGGAGTTGGTTTGACGCGATTCGGACGTCCGGTTTTGAAAATGGATGTTTTATAGTCTTCTTGAAAACCTCATGTGATTTGGTGTTCAATTCGTAGTTCTAGGTGTTAATTTGGCGATTTGATCGTGCGAGCAAGTTCGTATGATGTTTTAGGAGTTGTGTGCATGTTTGGTTTGGAGCCCCGAGGGCTCGGGTGAGTTTCAGATAGGCTACGGAGTGTTCGAACTTAGAAAACACAGCAGTTGTTGCACCTGACTTACAGACTTCGCATTTGCGAGGTCCGGCTCGCGAATGCGAGCCTCACATTTGCGAAGAGGCCGTCGCTTTTGCGAGCAGTGTGGCTGGAAGGGGACCTTCGCAATTGCGACGTTCAGGATCACAATTGCGATCAACACAGGCTGCATTTGCAAAGTCAGCAGGTTCAGGCGTACTTCGCATTTGCGAATGAAAGTTCGCACTTGAGAATCCCAAGTCGCAAATGCGAATCCTGCAACTGATCAAAACTTAAGTTAGACGGGATTTTTCTCTCATTCATCAAACTTTCAAATCCTAGAACTCTAGAGGCGATTTTTCCAAGACCATTTCTTCCCCAAAACATTGGTAAGTGATTCTAACCCATTTTCTTTCAATCTTTCATTACATTTCACAAATCTTTAACCTAAAATCTAGGATTTTTATGGTGGAAATTGGGGGTTTGGGTAGAACTAGGAGTTTTTGTGAAATTAGGATTTATACCTCGAATTGAGGCCGGAGTTCGAAACAAATTACATAATCGGGCTTGGGGGTGAGTGGGTAAATGGATTCTGGTTCGAACCTTGGGTTTGACCAAGCGGACCCGGGGTCGATTTTTTACTTTTTGGGGGAAAGTTTGGGAAATCTAAATTTATGCGTTATAGTTGATTCCTTTAGCAATATTTGATGTTATTGAGTTAATTATGGCTAGATACGAGTGGTTTGGAGGCGAATTCTAGGGGAAAGTCCCCGGTAGAGCTTTCAATTGACTGCGGAGTGAGGTGAGTGTTGTGGCTATCCTTGACTTGAGGGAATTAGGAACCCTCGGACTATGTGCTATGTGAATCTCATGTGAGCGGCGCATATGCGAGGTGACAAGTGCTTATACGCCATTGAATTATCTATTTTCCCTGATTTACCGCTTTTCCTTAATTATTTCCTTTCCAGTCTTAACTCTTATATGCTCTATATGCTTTCCATTCTTAATTGCTACTTGTTATTCAATATCCTTTCCTGTTCATGATGTTAGTTCTTCCATAGTTTCATGACTCCCTGCTATTTGTTTAAATTGACGTGCTTGCACCTTCAAATTGTCCATTGTTAGATTGGCCTCGCTCTTTAGCATTCCTCGTGTAGATTTCTTTACAGTACAAATCTCCTTTAGTTCAGTTTGGTATTTATTGATCGTAAAGGCTTTGTGGTTGAACTAATGATTTGTTTGTGTTTTGAGTATTTGGTACTGATATGGTGGGATCGGGCTGCACTCCACAACATGTGGAATAAGGGTGGATTAATATGGTAAAATAGGGGTTATTTGTGATACTGATATTAATATATGGTGGGATCGGGTTACGCGTCGTAACATATTTATATACATTATCTCTGTTGTTGATGCTATTACGGTCAAGTAAGGGAGGATTATTTATTGTCTGGTGGGATCGGGTTGCGCGTCGCAACCTATTTGTTTCCAATTCTTAAGCTGCGTTGATTTCCAGTATTTTATTTTAGTTGTTAAAGATTGGTAATTCTGAGCGACACTGGTTTTTTCTTGAGCTTGTGGTTAATATTCCAAGTTGGTTGTTTAATTCTGTTCAATATTCCCATTTTCTATCATTATTATATACTGTGTACAGGTTGTAGTGTAGGTTACCCGTCTTAGTCTCCTCACTACTTCGTCGAGGTTAGGCTCGGCACTTACTAGTACATAGGGTCGATTGTACTGATACTACACTCTGCAGATTTTGGAATCGCTTCGAGTGGCGGCTACTGGAGAGCTCGGATTGGACAACCCGTGGAGACTTGAGGTACAACCGCTCAGCGCCCGCAGCTCCTAAAGTCCCCTTCCTTTTTTTATTTAGCTGTGTATCATCTTTTCGAACAACTTTACGTTATTTCAGTTCTTTGTGTGTACTATTCTAGTAGCTCGTGCACTTGTGACACCGGGTTCAGGGATTTGTAGCAGTTGTTTTACGGTTTTAACTTCCGCATTTACATTTAGATTATTTCATATATTTTAGTTCTTTATTGCTGTTATCATTTAAACGGCTAAAAGAAGTAAATTTTTCTAACGTTGGCTTGCCTAGCAAGTGAAATGTTAGGCGCCATCACAATCCCGATGGTGGATATTCCGGGTCGTGACAAGTTGGTATCAGAGAACTAGGTTACATAGGTCTCACGAGTCACGAGCAAACTTAGTAGACTCTGGAGGATCGGTACGGAGATGTCTGTACTTATCTTCTAGAGGCTATGGACTTAGGAATAGTTTCACTTCTATTCTTCTCTGTCGTGCAATTTTATTCTATCATTGCTGATTGAACACTTCTATTATGTTCTCTCATAGATGGCGAGAACGCGTACTACATCTTCGGCCGAGCAGCAGCCAGAGCCCCAAGTGGCAGCTCCGACGAGGGGCAGAGATCGAGGTCGAGGCCGTGCCAAAGGCCGCGGTAGGGGTAGGGCTCAGCCCAGAGCTCGAGCAGTAGCACCACTAGCGGAGCCTCAGTTGGAGTTTAATGATGAGGTTCCAGCCCAGATTGTGCCTGTCGGACCAGCTCAGGTCTTGAAAGGGTTTATCGCCACCCTAGTGCTTCAGGATACTTTGGTCCGTTTGGTGGGCGTTATGGAGAGTGTGGCTCGGGCCGGTATATTTCCTGTGGCACCAGTCGCGTCTCAGTCTGGGCAAGGAGCACAGACTCCTACTACTCACACTACGGAGCAGATGGCTCCCCAGTTTCAGACTCTGGTAGCCCAGCCAGTTGGGGTAGTTCAACCGGGTGTTGCGGCACGGGCCGGTGATGGATCAGCTATGTCTTCCGAGGCTTTATAGAGATTGATTAGGTTAACTAAGCTCTTTCCAGTTCACTTCAGTGGTGCATCTTCGGAAGACCACCAGGACTATCTTGACAACTGTCATGAGGTGCTACGGAACATGGGGATAGTGAAGACCAATGGGGTCGATTTCGCTACATTTCAGCTGTCGGGTTGCGCCAAGAATGGTGGAGGGATTTTATGTTGACCAGACCAGCTGGGTCGCCTGCTCTTACTTGGGTTCAGTTCTCTCAGCTATTTCTTGAGAAGTTCCTTCCTGTCACACACAGAGAGAGATACCGCAGGCAGTTCGAGCGCCTTTAGTAGGGCAATATGACTCACCCAGTATGAGACCCGCTTTGTGGACTTAGCCCGTGATGATATTCTTCTGCTTCCTACTGAGAGAGAGAGGGTCAGGAGGTTTATTGAGGGACTCGCTCATCCTATCAAGTTACAGATGGCCAAGGAGACCGGGAGTGAGATTTTGTTTTCAGACGGCCGCCAATGTCGCCAGGCGGATCGAGGATGTTCTTTCATAGGAGAGAGGGCAGGGGTCAGATAAGAGGCCACATCATTCTGGTGGTTTTAGTGGTGCCTCATCTGAAGGCAGGGGTACTTTTGGTAGGGGTCATCGTCCCAGGCCATATCAGTCAGCGCTTCAGCCATCCCACAATGCTTCAGGGAGTCGTGGTCCTTATGTGCCTCATTGTGGGGAGCCATCCTACAATACATCGTCAGCTTCTTTCAGTGCACCTCCTATCTAGAGTTATTACCGTGGTCATCCGGCCCGTTCGGGCCAGTCGTAGTTTCAACAGCCACAGCACCAGGATGGATGTTATGAGTGTGGTGGTTTTGGGCATATCACGAGGACTTGTCCAAGGTTATTGGGTGGCACGCCACAGTAGAGTTCTCATGCCATGATTTCGGCACTGGTTGTATCAACGCCCGCTCAGCCAGCTAGGGGCAGGGGTCAAGGAGCCAAAGGTAGAGGACAAACCGCTAGAGGTGGAGTTTAGGCTGTTAGAGGTGGAGGTCAGGCCACCAGAGGTGGAGGCCATCCAGTAGGATGCCGTCATAGAGATGTAGTTCAGAGTGGTGGGGCCCAGCCCCGATGCTATGCCTTTCCAGCAAGGCCTGAGGTTGAGTCATCTGACACGGTTATCACAGGTACGGTTTCAGTGCGCAGTAGACATGACTCAATTCTATTTGATCTGGGTTTTACTTATTCGTACGTGTCGTCCTATTTTGCTTCACATTTGGTTATGCCTTGTCATTCTTTGAGTGCTCCTGTGTATGTGTCCACACCTGTGGGAGATGCTACTGTGGTAGATCGTGTTTATCATTCTTGTGTGGTTACCATTGGGAGTCTTGAGACTAGTGTAGATCTTCTACTTCTCGATATGGTTGATTTCGATGTCATTTTGGGTATGGATTGGTTGTCACTTATCATGTTATATTGGTTTGTCACGCCAAGACAGTGACCTTAGCCTTGCCGGGTTGCCTCGATTAGAGTGGAGAGGGAGTCCTGGCCATTCTACCATCAAGATTATCTCTTATATGAAGATGTTCCTTGCATGGATTCAGTACCAGTTGTTTGTGAGTTTCTAGAGGAGTTTCCCGTAGATCTGTCGGGGATGCCACCAGACAGAGATATTGACTTCTGCATTGATTTGGCTCCGGGCACTCAGCCCACTTCTATATCGCCATACTGTATAGCCCCGCCGGAGTTGAAAGAATTGAAGGAACAATTTCAAAGTTTGCTTGATAAGGGCTTCATTAGACCTAGTGTTTCGCCCTGGGGTGCGCCTGTGTTGTTTGTGAAGAAGAAGGATTGATCGATGAAGATGTGCATAGATTATTGGCAGTTGAACAAAGTCACTATCAAGAATAAGTATCCATTGCCAAGGATTGATGACTTATTCGATCACCTTCAAGGTACCAAAGTGTTTTCAAAGATTGATTTGAGGTCTGTCTATCATCAGTTGAGGATTAGGGCATCTGATGTCTCTAAGACAACTATTCGGACCCGGTATCGGCATTATGAGTTTCTAGAGATGTCATTTTGGCTAACAAATGCCCCAGCAACATTTATGGATTTGATGAACTGGGTCTTCAAACCCTATTTGGATTCATTTGTGATTTTGTTTAGTGATGATATCTTGATCTACTCCCGCAGTCGATAGGAGCATGAGCAGCATCTTCGGATCGTTCTTCAGACTCTGAGAAACAGCCAGTTATACGCTATGTTTTCAAAATGCGAGTTTTGGTTGAGCTCAGTCGCTTTATTGGGGCATGTTGCGTCGGCAGAGGGTATTCAAGTGGATCCTAAGAAGATTGAGGCAGAACAGAACTGGCCTAGACCCAATTTAGCTACAGAGATTCGGAGTTTCTTGGGATTGGCGGGTTATTAGCATCAGTTTGTGGAGGGGTTCTCATCTATAGCAGCCCCGTTGACAAGGTTGACCCAGAAGGGTGCCCCATTCAGATAGTCAGACGAGTGTGAGGCGAGCTTTCAGAAGCTCAAGGCGACTTTGACTACGAGCCGATTTTGGTGTTACCCACAGGTTCAGGATCTTATACGGTATATTGTGATGCATCTCGTATTGGACTTGATGTGGTATTGATGCAGGATGGCAAGGTGATTGCATATATGTCGCGGCAGCTGCAGGTTTACGAGAAGAATTACCCTGTTCATGACTTAGAGCTGGCAGCCATTGTTTATTCGCTGAAGATTTGGAGGCACTATCTTTATGGCGTGTCATGTGAAGTATTCACGGATCATCTAAGTTTGCAGTATTTGTTCAAGCAAAAGGAGCTCAATTTGAGATAGATGAGGTGGTTAGAACTATTGAAAGACCATGATATCACCATCTTGTATCATACCGGGAAGGCCCAATGTGGTGACCGGTGCTTTGAGTAGGAAGTCAGTGAGTATGGCCAGCCCTGCGTTCATTATAGTCGGTGAGAGACCGCTTGCATTAGACGTTCAGGCCTTGGCCATTCAGTTTGTAAGGTTGGATGTTTATGAGCCCAGTCGTGTTCTAGCTTGCACCGTCGCTCGGTCTTCATTGTTTGAGCGCATAAGGGAGCGGCAGTATGATGACCCTCGTTTGCTTGTCCTTAGGGACAAAGTGTGGCACAGAGATGCTAAGCAGGTTACAGTTGGAGATGATAGAGTATTGAGGATTCAGGGTCGTGTTTATGTGCCTAATGTGGATGGACTTCGTGAGTTGATTCTAGAAGAGGCCCATAGTTCCCGTTATTCTATTCATCCGGGCGCGACCAAGATGTATCAGGATTTGCAGAAACAGTATTGGTGGAGGAGGATGAAGAAGGATATAGTTGCATATGTAGCTCAGTGTCTAAATTGTCAGCAAGTAAAGTACGAGCATCAGAGACCTGGTGGTTTGCTTCAGAAGATAGAGATTCCTGAGTGTAAGTGGGAGCGTATCACTATGGATTTCGTTGTTGGACACCCACGGATTAAGAAAAAGTTCGATGCAGTTTGTGTTATTGTGGATAGGCTGACTAAATCAGCGCATTTCATTCCTGTGGTAGTTACCTAATCTTCATAGTGGTTGGCAGAGATTTATACCCGCGAGATCGTTCGTCTTCACAGTGTTCCCATCTCTATCATTTATGATCGAGGTATGCAGTTCACCTCACATTTCTAGAGGGCAGTACAACGTGAGTTAGGCACGCAGGTTGAGCTGAGCACAGCATTTCATCCTCAAACGGATGGACAGTCCGAGCGCACTATTCAGATATTGAAGGATATGCTCCGCGCTTGTGTTATTGACTTCGGAGGTTCATGGGATCAGTTCTTGCCACTTGCGGAGTTTGCCTACAACAACAACTATCAGTTTTGCATACAGATGGCCCCCTATGAGGCATTATATGGTAGACGGTGTCGATCATCGGTTGGATGGTTTGAGTCGGGGAGGCTCGGTTATTGGGTACAGATTTGGTACATGATGCCTTGGATAAGGTTAAAATCATTTAGGATAGCCTTCACACAGCTCAGTCCAGGTAGAAGAGTTATGCCGACCGTATGATCCGTGATGTTGCATTCATGGTCGGAGAGTGAGTGTTGCTCCGTGTGTCACCCATGAAGGGTGTAATGAGGTTTGTAAAGAAGGGCTAGTTGAGCCCTTGGTACATCGGACCTTTCGAGATTCTTCGGAGAGTGGGTGAGGTGGCTTACAAGCTCGCATTGCCACCAAGTTTGTCAGCAGTTAATCCGGTATTCCATGTGGCATGCTCCGGAAGTATCACGATGATCTGTCCCACGTGTTAGATTTCAGCTCTATCCAGTTGGACAAGGATTTGACCTATGAGGAGGATCCGGTGGCTATACTAGCCCGGCAGGTTCGTCAGTTGAGATCGAAGAGTTATCCTTCAGTTCATAATAGAGAGGTCAGCCCGTCGAGGCAGCTACTTAGGAGTCCGAGTCGGACATGCGGAGTAGATATCCCCACCTTTTCACCAGCTCAGGTACTTTTCTATGTCCGTTCAAGGACGAACGGTTGTTTTAGAGGTGAAAAATGTGATGACCCGATAGGTCATCTCAAGTTTTAGAACTAAATTTTGTGTTCCAAAGCCTTAAATATCTTATTTTAGCCTTGCTCGATTTACGTGCGTAGTCCGGGTGTTTTTCCAGAAGGCTTATATGTTAATGACTTATAAAAATAAGAATTTTTGCCTTAAAAGTAAAATTGAGTTGACTTTGTTCAACATTTTGAGTAAACGGACCCAGATCTGTGTTTCGACGGTCCCCGTGGGTTCGTATCGTAATTTGGGACCTGGGCGTATGCCCAAAATCGAATTCTGAGGTCTGTAGCTCGAGATATGAATTTTTGATGAAAAATTGGAAGTTTGAAAAATTAATGGGTTATAAGAATTGATAGATGTTTGGTCTTGTTGATATCGGGTCTGTATTTTGGTTCCGGAGTCCGGTACAGGTCCATTATAATATTTATGACTTGTGTCACACCTCCTTTTTCCTACACCTGTAAGGGTATAAGGGAGTTTTTCCAATTTAAGTAACAATCGAAACGGGATTATTTATTCATAAATTCAGAGTCGCCAGTTGGGATAATTTATGGTGTCCCAAGTCCCCGGTTTCAAATCCCAAAACGAGGAAAGATTGACTCTGTTTTACAGTCCGCGAACACATAAATCTGGGTAAGGAATTCTGTTAACCCGGGAGAAGGTGTTAGGCACTCCCGGGTTCCGTGGTTTTAACACGGTCGCTTAACTGTTATTATTGGCCTATTTATTTGATTTAAAACATCTTTGAAACCTTTGTGCATTTTATTCTTTTTTAAAACCGCTCTTAATAATCTGATTGTTGTACAACTAATTATTTGATTACACATCGCGAATCATGCCACGGGAACCGTACCCACGATCCACAACATGTTTATTTTATTAACAAGATTAAATCGTGGCTGGGTCACATAAATGTACCACCGGGTTTTTAGAAATTAAGTGTCACGACCACGTCACGTGAACCGTACCCGTGGCTATGACAATTATTTAATTAGCGCGCCTAAAGCAAACTACGAAAGTTCAAGGCATTTTTTTGCACTAGTTAAGATGATCAATATGAGGGCCATAGATTTTATGATTCAAATGTATGAATGGCGCGCCTCAATTTCTTTCAAAGGAAATTCATTCAATTAAAAGGACTACGGATATTCATATTTAAACACTAACTGGGGATTAAGTATCACAAATACACCACGGGAACCGTACCTGTAATTGTGATGATCTAATTACGTGCCTAAAGCAAGCTACAGTATTCATAAATTATGTATTTGTCCTAAACTAATTTGAGATTATTGCGAGGTTCTCATAGTATGGAATTTGTTGTGGGGAAGTGTAACATTTAGCTATTATTGTCTATTACATTAAAGACTATCATTCAGAAGATGGCAAATGAAATAAGTTATTGAAAATAAGAAATGATATTACTGCAACGATCCATATTATTCCTATAATAAAGGATAGAGACAATCCTAAGAAAAAAAAAAAGAAACTTTAACAACAATACAATCACATCAGGTTAAAGAGAAGCAACGTAGAGGACATTCTTCCATAGAACACAAAATGTAGGCACTAATTGAAAGATAAACGAATAATTACAAAGTTGCAGAAGCAAATTTAAAAAAACAGAAACGTGTAATCTCAAACTTACGCCGGCGCCAATGACTGAACATGAAAACCTCACCGAAAACCTCCGAACTACGTCCTTTGACGACCTTGAAACTCGCCGGAACAGTCGAACTGAGCAAAAAGTGAAATCAACGGACGCCTATGTCAGTTACTGGCGATTTGGAGCTGCTTCGGGCTGTGTTGTGGTGCTTATATTTTAGGAAACAGGGGGGAGATCTACGACTGCCTGGTGAGGCTTTGGAGAAAACCTAGCGGTTGATGGGGGTTGTGGTGAGGGAGCGGCTATCGCTGGTTGGAGGTTTGGACGACGGCTACTGCTTCTTCTTGGAGTTTTGGAACGGCCTCCTTGAAAGCCGACCGGATTTTGGCCAGCTCGTCGGCGAGATGGAACAGAACGAAAGTGCAGCGAGGGAGGGAGTTCGTTCTATACTGGGGATTGTCTGCTATTGCTCGTCACTCTCAGAGATCGAGAGAGATTAGAGGGTCCTTTCCCGCTGGTTCTGTGTAGGAGGCGACGGCTGGTTCAGGCGGGATTTAGAAAGGTGGGGCTGCTATGGAGGATTGTGTGCGGCTGCTTGGTGTTCTAGGGTTTTAGGTTGTATATTTTTGTTGATTGCTAACGTGTATCCCCTCTATTGTATATTTCAGCTGCTAGGTCTATATCTTGTGTATATGTCTCGTTTTTGTTCTTAGGTCCTTAGGGTATTTTTAATTATTTTTTGTTCCCAAGAAGAGTCTAGAAGGGTCCATAGGGTTAGCTTATTGGGTATTAGGCTTAATGGGCTAATCCGAATTGGGCCAAAAATTAGGCTCTAAAGCTCCTAAAATTGTGGTCCAACACCTTAATTGATTCCTTTTAAATTAAGATAAAAATACTTTACAATGCAAAAGCTAATCCTAATTATATACATATATTTTTTGTATTTTTAAAATTATATAAAGATAAAATAAGGTACTATTTTTGTATTTTTTTTTAAATTTATGAAAGATACATAAACTAAAATATTTTTGTAATTTTTATTTTTGTGATGAAATAAATTTAAAGAGTCATCATTTTTTGGAATAAAGATATTAGGCCTAAATAATATATTTACATGCTAAAATATAAAAAATCTTGGGGAGGTCAAAAATCACATGTCTACAGCTGCCCATCTTTGACTGGAAATACGAAGTATTTTCAGACAAAGAACGACTAGACAAGTTTTTTGACCCGACCCTTATTTAATGAGACCAAAGCTAAAAGAAAGGAGAATGTGACCGAGCCATGGTATCTGAGATGCCTACATATCCTTGGCTATAAAGGAATCAGGCCACGTGTAGTTCAGAAGTGTGTGAGATGATGGAGTATACTGAGGTGGAGAGTCGGTCGAGGTGCCGTTCCGCCGAGGTTCCGGTTTGTGGTCCTCTTATTACATCAAAAATCAAAAAATGACAAAGACTAGCTAGGCCTGTCAACTACGAGTTACAAGATTCCTATCTATAAGTCTTCTGAAGCTTGATCTTGAGTCTTGAATGGTTCTTCATGCAGACTTTAGATTCGAACCTTGACGCTTGTTAGCTGCAGGTGCTAGCTCGTTCTTCTTCAGCTTTTCGGATCAAGACCGAACATGTAGTACTTGTAACCTCAGCCATGTCTTGAGCAGCTCACATATTTCATCTACTTCTGCATTTGGATTCACTTCTTGCTTTTCTTTTTTTTATTCTGGATTGTGACTAACTTCTATTGATCATCTCGGACTGTTAACTCGGATTCTTGCCGTGAGCTTCTACTACTTCTAACTTGAATTGAATTTTGAAATGACTTCCCTTGTTCTCCAGGTGGGCTCCAGATTGCCAAAACTTGAACTATATTCCCTTGTTCTCCAGGTGGGCGCCTGATTGCCAAAAACTTGAACTGTATCCCCTTGTTCTCCAGGTGGGCGCCTGATTACCAAAACTTGAAACTGTATTCCCTTGTTCTCCAGGTGGGCGCCTGATTGCCAAAACTTGAACTGTATTCCCTTGTTCTCCAGGTGGGCGCCTGATTGCCAACACTTGAACTATATTCCCTTGTTTTCCAGGTGGGCGCCTGATTGCCAAAACTTTAACTGTATTCCCTAGCTCTCCAGGTGGGCGCCTGATTACCAAAACTTGAACTGTATTCCCTTGTTCTCCAGGTGGGCGCCTGATTACCAAAACTTGAACTGTATTCCCTTGTTCTCCAGGTAGGCGCCTAATTGCCGAAACTTGAGTTGTATTCCCTTGTTCTCCAGGTGGGCGCCTGACTGCCAAAACTTGAACTGTATTCCCTTGTTCTCCAGGTGGGCGCCTGATTGCCAAAACTCGAACTGTATTCCCTTGTACTCCATGTGGGCGCCTGATTGCCATAACTCGAACTGTATTCCCTTGTTCTCCAGGTGGGCGCCTGATTGCCAAAACTCGAACTGTATTCCCTTGTTTTCCAGGTGGTCCTGGCAGACATGAACTGTATTCGCTTGTTCTCCATGTGGGCGCCTGATTGCCGAAACTTGAACTGTATTCCATTATGCTCCAGGTGGGCGCCTAATTTCCGAAACTCAAACTGTATTCCCTTTTTCTCCAGGTGGGCGCCTGATTGCCAAAACTTGAAATGTATTCCTTTGTTCTCCTAGTGGGCGCCTGATTACCAAAACTTGAAATGTATTCCCTTGTTTTCCAGGTGGGCGCCTGATTACCAAAACTTGAAATGTATTCCCTTGTTCTCGAGGTGGGCTCCTGATTGCCGAAACATGAAAATATTTTCCTTTGTTCTCCAGGTGGGCGCCTGATTACCAAAACTTGAAATGTCCTCTTCTTGAAACTGCTTTTCTTTCGAACCTGATTACAACAAAACAGACAAAACAAAAGAAATTTTTCTGCCCCAGTTTGATATCAGAAAAATCTGTTAGTGTTAATCGAATAATGCTACCCAAAAGCTCTAAGAATTCAAAAGCTAAGTCCCATTATCCGGGAGGGTCCTGAAACATAAAATTAAATCCCATTATTCAGGAGAGTCCTGAAAACTTAAAATTAAATCCCATTATCCAGGAGGGTCCTGAGAACTT
This sequence comes from Nicotiana attenuata, assembly GCF_001879085.1. Classification (NCBI taxonomy): domain Eukaryota; kingdom Viridiplantae; phylum Streptophyta; class Magnoliopsida; order Solanales; family Solanaceae; genus Nicotiana; species Nicotiana attenuata. The sequence goes on along the minus strand of NW_017670737.1, from coordinate 402,722 downwards.
TTTTGAAATTAAATCCCATTATCTGGGAGGGCCCTGAAAATTTTAAACTTAATCCCCATTATCTAGCAGGGTCCTGAAAATTTCCTATTGGATCTCATCCTAAGAATGAAAACTGCAAAACCAACTTATATTTCCCCAAAGTACATCTTATGCTAGAACTTTTTCTCATGAATGTTTTGAATTTTAACTAGGTCCCATTGTCCAGGAGGGTCCTGAAAAGCCGAGAATGAACTTACCTGAGCCATGCTCTCTTCCTGGAGGATCTCTGAAGAACGAACAAATTTCTTTCCCCTTCTCAAACCGCCTTTGTGCTAACAAAATTTGGGCATGACATTTTAAAAAATTCAAGCTTCACAGTTTTGATTTGGACATAGTATTCTTCCCTATTTCAAACAAAGAAAACTTGTGAGTTTAAACATGGTGGTTGGTTTGTGGCCTTGATTGCTCCTTTACTTCCCATGATAACTTTGATTTCAACTAGAAAGACCTTGCTTGTTTATTGACTAGCCACTTTCTCTGTCACCCTTATCCCAGAAGATACCTCTGATCCGCTCAAACCTAATACCATTCATCTGTTGCATTGCGCTCATGCATTGACATATACTGAACCTTTGTGTTTCACATGAATCCCAAAGCACGTCAATTGCCACTCACTCAGTGTGCATGCTGTTCTTTGCTGACTTAACCACTGGCCTTGGCCTTCAGGTCTATTTCTCCTTCACTTGCCATGATAACTTTGATTTCCGCTTGGAAGACCTTTGCTTGCCATTGGTTAACCACTTTCCCTATCAACCTTATCACAGAATACCTTTGATCCATTTACCCAACATCATCTATCTGTTGCATTGTTCATGAATCGATATATACCAAACCTTTGTATTTCACATGAATCCCAAAGCAGGTGGATTGTTACCAACTTAGTGCGCACATTGTGCTTTCCTAACTTATGCCACTTTGATGTGCTAGCCAGATCCCGTTTTTTGCAATTGGAAAGCTGGAGGTAAATTTTGAAGTCATTTCTCACTTGTTCTGACCAAACAGACTCATGAAGAGGAAGTAAACAGGACAAAAGGAATAGAGTGAAGGATAATGGATGGAGATGATTCCTAACAAGAAAACTATAAAGTAGAAACTTATCAGATGTGGATACCAAACTCTAATGACCACGACATGCACCTTTGGATTAATGGCCTAATCTGTCAAGCAAGTCTGATGTTCAACTCTTGTTATACCCCTAAACCGTGAAATTGGGCTTTACTGCTCTGATTATCCAATCTGATTCACAATCCTTATTCGACTTGTAGTGCCCGAAGGTTTTTCACCATCAAGCCTCTCTCATTTTGTTCTTTTTCTCAACTCACCATCACCTAATGGTGCCTGTGAAGGTTTTCACCAATAAGACTCTCTCAGTTTGTTCTTTTCTTCTTATTTCCTCTGATTCCGCAGATGACAAGGCATTACCCATAGTAAAACATCATATGCCCCTGGCATGTCTAGCTCGGCACTCTCAAAGATTATCTGGGAGGTCTTTATTGGACCGTAATGTGGCTTTTGGACAGGGTTAGAAAGAAAGGATATCATAAAGGCTCAAAACAACTAAGATAAAAGGGTTAATTTATTTACAACTTTTAGAATCCATTTTAAAAAGCTTTGCCCCAATTCTGAAACAGGGGAATTTGAATCTATTTTTCCCTCTTGTTTTTTTTTCATGGAATTTCCCACTCTCGACTTCGTGGGATTATGAAATATTTTATTTGGTATGACCGAACTGTAACATCCCGTACATTCAGACTAGGTGTGGATACATTAAATGAGTATTAAATTAATATTTTAGACATATAAAGTCCTAGCGGGATGAGTATGGGTAAAAATAGTTGTTTTGGAATCAAGATGGAAAATGAGGTGCATAAGATTTGACAAAATCGACTAAGTTTGCAGAAGGTCTGTCTTCTAGCAGGGTTTAGTGAAATTTATAACGAATTTGGGAAAATTCAAAGCATGAAAGTTGTAGGTCATTGAAATAGCTTTCCAACGATATATTGTGGAGCCCAAACAGAGCTCTATGCAAAGAGTTATGCCCGTTTTACAGAATGGTCTGTGACCACCGCGTTCCTGCCGCATTTTTACCGCGACCACGGTGGTGAGGCAGTGTCCCAGCGATTTACCGCGGTCGGGACCGCGGTCGCGCCTACTGGGACGCGGTGGACGACTTGGGAAGTCGTTCTTTTAGCCTTATTTCATCCCCCACAGCCCCAAAATATAAAAACTTGCTCTGGAAAGGAAAACTCTCAAAAAACCTAACTCCTTAAGGGTCCTTCCACCACCCAAGGTAAGTTCTAATGGTGATTCTAAGTTAATTTCAATTTCCCAACATCTTATTAACATGGGTAAACCCTCCATATCATAAGATATTCGATAGGGACATCATTGTTGAGAGAAGAAACCCTAAAACTCGAATTCAAGAAGATTGAACGTCAAAAAGGTAATATCTTCACCCTCTAATTGATTCTCATTGAATTAATGTTTATAGACTCTAGTTCATGAGATATGAGTTGATAGGTTTGATAGAAAAGCATGAACGGTGATAGGTTTGGGTTGTTGATTGGTTATTATTGGTTATGGGTGTTGATTACCTTATGGGTGATAAAGAATAATGTTGATTATAACCATTTGAGACTTTAGAAATTATCTGGGAGCAAGAGAATGGGTTATTGGGTGTAGAGACACCATTAATAAGGGCTATGAAGCTTTATGCCACCGAATGCTTGATAAAATGCCTAAGTGACCAAAACATGACTATTGTTGCTAATTTGGAATCTCTTTGACTTGTATTGATATAGATTAAAGGTGAAAGGATTGGCGAATGTTGTATTATGCTCAAGAGCACGAAGTAAAGGTATGTGATGCTAACTCTCTATGTTTGGGAATTTTAATGATTCTCCCTACACTACGTTTCTTTTACGACGTTACCAATTTCTTCAGAAATATAGTTAAGCCTAGTTCCTTGAATAGTTGCAGAAATTCTATTTTTTAGCTTCATAACTCGTTAATGACTTTCATTCTGAACGTTGTGAGCTCAGTGCGTATTCAATATAGACTTGGGTTTGATGCCCCTGAGTCTTAGTATAGATTACTCAGTATGCCATAAACAGTTGAAGTTTCAGTGTTCATAATTAGTTCAAGAATACATGTCTCAATCTAGTCCTATTCAGTATTCCGGTATTATGTAACTCAGTGTGATCCAGTATTCCAGTATCATGTAACTCAGTGTTATTCAGTATTTCACTATCATGTATTGCAGTCTGATTCTCAGTTCCTGAATGTTGAACACCTATATTTGGGCCTGAGGCCGTAGTTTATATGCTTTATGCATACTTGAGCCTGAGGCCGTAGTTTATGCTTTATGCATGTTTGGGCCCGAGGCCGTAGTTTATGCTTTACGCATGTTTGGGCCTGAGGCCGTAGTTTATGCTTTATGCATTTTTGGGCCTGAGGCCGTAGTTATGTATACGTATAGTTGGGCCTGAGGCCGTAGCTTGTGCACATATATATTGGGCCCAAGGCCGTAGCTTATTCAGATAAACAGGTTGTTCACCATTCAGAAGAGGGAGTATTCATATCCTTACTTCCTTTGTTCAGTTCAGTTATTAGTTATCAGCTCAGTTATCAGTTATTAGTTCAGTTATCAGTTCAGTTATCAGTTATCAGTTATAAGTTATCAGTTATCAGTTATCAGTTCAGTTATCAGTTATCAGTTATCAATTATCATTTCAGTTTCAGTTTCAATAGTTATCATTTCAGTTATCAATTATCAATTCTCAGTTATCAGCTTAGTTTCAGCTTCAGCATTTATAATTCTTTCTTTCAGTTGCTTTACATACCAGTGCAATTCAAATGTACTGACGTCCCTTTTGCCCGAGGCCTGCATCTCACGATGCAGGTAATGATTTACAGGTGGACAATTTAGAGCGCTACAATTCTCGTACCAGCTATTTGGTGATCCCCAGTTCTTTCGAGGCATTATCATTATCTTATTGTCTTCAGTATTTTCAGACAGTCAGTGTTTTCAGTATTTCATTAGAGGCTTCATAAACTAGAGTAACAGTTAGACAGAGTCACAGGCTTTCCATATTAAGCTATGTTGGCTACGAATATGTTTCAGAATTGTATTAGTATTTCCGCACTTTGATTTATATCATCTAGACTTTCAGTATATCAGCATGTGTTAGTTTATCTTCCGCATTCAGTATGTTATGATACCACATGTTGATTCAGCCAGCCAGTAGGTTCGCTCGGTCACATGTAGTCAGGCACCGAGTGTCGTGTTACGTCCAGGCCTAGGTTCGGGGAGTGACACGAACCCTAAGGCTGCCTACGTATCTTGTGGTGACAAGAATCAGGTCAAACATAGTTCACAAGAACACTTTTTGTTACTATATTCCTTTTTCTTTTTCTTTCTTTCTTTTTCCTTTTCTTTTTCTTTTCCCTTTTTTTTCATTATCTCTATTTTTTCTCTTCGTTTTTTGAATTTTCCATTTGGAATGAACTTTCTAAAATAAACCTATGGGGACAATTTTTTTCGTATGACTTTAACTTGATTCCAAAAGAGAGGAGGTCAAAGAAATTAGTACATGCTCAAAAGGGGTACCAAAGGGTATAAAGTGTTTGGATAGCTGAAAGAGGGCCTCCCAATCTCTAAGAACACCAAGTATAACACATGCAACTTGAGGATGAAAATTGAATATCATGCATAATATTTCTTTTGCGGCTTCGGCGTTGATATCATTGATATGCCTTCCACTTTTCTTTAGCGCCTTGTCAAGTACAGAACCCTCGGTGGGTGATTCCCTCTTCACAATGGATATCCTCCGTCAATTCGGAGAAAACTTTCTTGACTTTATCTTGTAACTTGAGATTCACTTGAACACAAAAATGTTTGCTTCAAATTGTCCGGGATGCACTCTCTTTTAACGAATTCCTGTCATCTTATTAACCTCCCAAATTATCTGGCCCAGTTTCACACAGTTCGGGCTTCAAATGATCTCAAAATGTCCAAATATGTACTTATTGCCCTCAAGTGTCCCTATCATCTTCAAAATTGTTTCATTGTTTCATGATTAAACTAGCTTTTAAGACCAGAACTAGAATTATGCGTGCATGTCATGTCACTAGACCCATCATGAAAAGAACTATAAAAGGAAAAGAGAACTAAACAAAAATGACCAGAAAACATAAAATTGCATTAAACAGACGGTGAAAGGGTTTGAACAACAAGACAAGCAAAAAACTGGGATACAACCCTGAAACAAACCTAGATAACACTAAATGAGTTACTACGACTAAAGGAACTAGGCAAAATAAAAGGATAGAAGGGTTTGAGTCACAAGACAATATCCGGATTACAACCCTGAAATAACCTGGATAACAGAAATGACAATAAAATGAACCACCAAGAATCCTTCCTAGCTAGCCAAGAAAGGAGCGTATTTCCAATTACCAAGCTCGGCATCTTAGCCACTGAGTTCCACATCAATATTACCAAGACCATTACCAATTTCAATATCATTAACTTCAGTCAGCAAGTTCCCAAGAGAATTCTCATGCTCCCTATGTGACGACCCAAAGGGTCATCACGTGTTTCCTCACTCATTCTGTGCTTTCGAGGCCTTGAAAACCTCATTTTTACTTGCCTCGGTTTGCGTGCGCAGTCCGGGCGCGTAGCCGGAAAAGCTTTTATGTTGAAATATGTGAATTCTGTGAAAAATTTGAAGAATTTTGATATTAATATGTTTAAGGTTGACTTCGGTCAATATTTTTGGTAAACGGACCCGGAGTCGAGATTGGACGGTCCCGGAAGGTCCGTAGAAAAATATAGGACTCGGGCATGTGCCCGGAGTCAAATTCCGAGGTCTAGAACCCGAGGAAAGAATTTTCTGTGAAATTGTTTTTCTAAAATTAATAAGGAAATTGGAAATGAAAACTTATTAAAAGACTGTGGTATCGGGCTCGTATTTTGGTTCTGACGCCCGGTACAAGTCTTATATATTGTTTAAGTGCTTTCTGTGAAGTTTGGTCGAAATCGGACGTCGTTTGACGTGTTTCGGACCTAAATATCTAAAGTTGGAAGTTTATGAAGTTTGGAATAAAAAGGATGATTTTGAGGCTTGATTCATTGATTTTGATGTTGTTTTGGCGATTTGATCGCTCGAGTAAGTCCGTAAGATGTTATTGAGTTAGTGTGTGTGTTTGGTTAGGAGCCTCGGGGGCTCGGGAGTGTTTCAGAGGAGAGTCGGAGTGGTTTTTGAACTTAAGAAATTGCAGAAACTGCTGTCTGCTGGTGTCCAGTCATTTGTTCTATGCGATCGCATAGGTAGGTCTGTGATCGCGTAGAGTTAATCTTCAGGAGGGTCAGTTGTTGTATGCGATCGCAATTACCCTTCCACGATCACATAGTGCTAGCCTGAGAAGCCCTTTATTTCTCCTTTATGCGAACGCATAGCCAGTTCACGATCGCAATATACCATCTGCTACTTCTATGCGATCGCAATGATCACTTCGCGATCGCAGTGATCCCCATCCTCTATGCGATCGCATGACTTTCTTCGCGATCGCATAGGCCATTTTCGCCCAGTTAAATTTTTTTAAAAAACAGAAACAGTAGCTACGGGTTCTATCACAAAAATACACGAGCTCTTCTTCTCCACAGCCCCTAGGCGACTTGTAGAGCGATTCTTCACCAAATATTCTTGGGTAAGTATTATCTAACTTGTCTTCTTCAATTTCCTTCATTAATTACTAAAATCCTAGCCCTAAATCATGAAATCAAAGTAGAAATTATGGGTTTTGGGTAGAGTTAGGGTTTTGAGAATTTTGGGGGATTCAACCTCAATTTGGGGTCGGATCTTAAAACAAATTATATATCTGCACTCGTGGGGTTATGGGTGATCGGGTTTTGGTCCGAGCCTCGAGTTTGGACCATGTGGGCCCGGTGTCTAATTTTGGTATTTTTGGAAGAATGCTAGAAAATTCATATCTAGGCTATGGGATGTTGCCATTGAGTCTTTATTGATATTATTGAATTAATCATGCCTAGATATCACTATTTCGGAGTCAGATTGTAGAGGAAAGGCAGTCTTTGAAGGTTGATTGCTATTCTTGGGACCGAGGTAAGTGTTTGGTTTAACCCTAGCTTGAGGGAATAGGAGTTGAGTCTTGTTGCTAATTGCTATGTGATCGAGTACGATGTATAGGCATGGTGACGAGTATCTATACATTGGTGTCTAGCATGACCGTGAGTCCTTAGAATGCGATTATCATGAACTGATTGTGAATTCCATGTTTATTGGAGTATTTCTATATGTTGTGAACTACATGTGAATGATGATATGATAATTTGATTCCTAGGAGCATTGGCTCGAATTGTGATACGAATATTGAAAGTATATGAAATGACTTGTTTCATTGAGGAGCGTCGGCTCCAGTTGTGGAACGAATTGTGAAAGTAAAAGTGAGAAAGAGAAGAGATCATTATGTTGCCCTCTTGACGGGCTATTGTTGGGTTGTGATTCCTCTGCATTGTGTTCTTGACGGATACTAGGGTCGCTTAGGTGAATGTTTCCTTGTGTCGTGGGATGGCTATAGTTATAGCTGATGTGGTTAAGTAATGTAATAGGTTAGTTATAGGTGGGGTGGTTAGGTGAGGTAATCGGTTAGATATAGCAGAGATGGTTAAGTGTGGTAATAGGTTTGTTATAGCTGTGGTGGATAGATGTTGGGGCTAACGTGGTTATAGTAATCCCTTGCCGGAATATTTGAGATGATGTTTTGTCCCCTTACTGGGAAGTCGTTATATTGTTGTTTGTGACGGAATATGAGATAATAAATTTCTTGGAGCTTGGGCTCCAGTAATATGTGAGGATCGGGTTGCGCGCCGCAACAATGATATTGAGGATCGGGTTGCACGCCGCAACAATAATATGTGAGGATCGAGTTGCGCGTCGCAACAATGATACATGATAAATGATATGGGTCAGGTTGCACGCCGCAACAAATGGTAATTATGGAGCAGTAGTAGTACGGGAGCAGGCTTTCATTATCACGAGACCGAGGCAGCCTTGCAGGCGTCCGCAGGCCCGGCGTCTCTTCTTTATGTTTTCCTTTTGACTGTTGCCTCATTGTTTTCGAGACAGACAGCTGTTATATTTCTTTCAGACCTTTGTATTTAGTTTATTCTTAGTGGTTCGTGAGTAATGTGACACCAAATCTTGGGTAGAGACTATTGTTGAATATTCCGCGTTTTGATTCAGACTTATAATATCAAACTTCCGCTATTGTTCTTATTAAATTTCATGTGCTATACTGAGGCTATAAACGGTTAAAAATAATTGTGTAGTGATAAAGAGGTAATTAAGTTGGCTTGCCTAGCTACCACGAATAGGCGCCATCACGACTCTGATGGTGGTAAATCCGAGTCGTGACAAGTTGGTATCAGAGCACTAGGTTACATAGGTCTCACAACTCACGAACAAACTTAGTAGAGTCTGAGGGCTAGGTACGGAGACGTCTGTACTTGTTCCCCGAAGTCTATTGAGTTAGGAAAACCTCTCATTTGTTCTTTCTTGTCGTGCGATTGGTTTCTCAAATGCCGATTAAATTTCTACTCCGTTCTTTTGCGAATGGCGAGGTCATGTACCGCTTCTTCTGCTGAGCAGCAACATAGACCAGTGATAGATCAGCTACGTCTTCGGAGGCTTTTTGGAGGTAAAGGTGTTAGAGGTGGATGTAGAGATGCGAGAGGTGGAGGTAAAGGTATTAGAGGTGGAGGTAGAGATGCGAGAAGTGGAGGTAAAAGTATTAGAGGTGGAGGTGCAGGTACTGTTCTGGCTTGTGGTAGAGAAGTTTCGGTCTTAGTTTGCGCCGTATCGGGTCATGCCCAGTGATTCTTTGAGTGCCTTGTTTATGTGTCTACGCCGGTGAGCAATTTTGTTATGGTGGATTGCGTCCATTGTTCACGTATAGTGGGTATTGGCAATTTTGAGACCCGTGTTGATTTACTGCTATTAGATATGGTGGAATTTGATGTCATATTGGGGATGGATTAGGTGTCCCCGTATCATGCCATCTTAGATTGTCACGTCAAGACCGTGACCTTGGCTTTGCCAGAATTGCCCCTACTAGAGTGGAGAGGGACTTCAGGTCATGCCACTCGCAGTGTTATTACATATGTCAAGGCTCGACGCATGGTCGAGAAGGGGTATTTAGCTTATCTGGCGTATGTTCGCGACTCCAGCGCAGAGGTTCCTTCTATTGACTCTGTTCCTGTTGTTCGAGAGTTCCCCGAGGTGTTTCCTTCAGACCTGCCGGGTATGCTGCCCGACAGGGATATTGATTTCTGTATTGATCTGGCTCCGGGCATGCAGCCCATTTCTATTTTCGCCGTATCGCATGGCCCCGCCAGAGTTAAAGGAGTTAAAGGACCAGTTGCAGGATTTACTAGAGAAGGGTTTTATTAGGCCTAGTGTTTCTCCTTGGGGTGCGCTGGTGTTATTCGTGAAGAAGAAGGATGGTTCGATGCGGATGTGTATTGATTACCGGCAATTGAACAAAGTGACGATAAAGAACAAGTATCCACTGCCGAGAATTGATGATTTGTTTGACCAGCTTCACGGAGCAAAGGTGTTTTCAAAGATAGACTTGAGATCTGGCTACCATCAGCTGAAGATTAGTGCGTCTGATGTCCCTAAGACAGCGTTCCGCACTCGTTATGGGCACTATGAGTTTTTAGTCATGTCATTTGGTTTGACCAATGCCCCAGCAGCGGTTATGGAGTTGACGAACCGAGTGTTCAGGCCATATCTAGACTTATTCGTGATAGTCTTCATTGATGACATCTTGGTGTACTCTCGCAGCCAAGAAGAGCACGAGCAGCACCTCAGAGTGGTTCTTCAGACTCTGAAAGATAGTCAATTATATGCTAAGTTTTCGAAGTGCGAGTTCTGGTTGAGTTCGGTTGCATTTCTGGGTCATATTGTATCAGCAGAGGGTATTCAGGTGGACCCGAAGAAGATTGAGGCAGTCAAGAATTGGCCTCGACCAGCTTCAGCGATCGAGATTCGGAGTTTCTTGGGGTTAGCAGGTTATTACCGTCGGTTCGTGGAGGGATTTTCTTCTATTGCAGCCCCGATGACCAAATTGACCCAGAAGGGTGCCCAGTTCAGGTGGTCAGATGAGTGTGAGGCGAGCTTTCAGAAGCTCAAGACAGCTCTGACCACGGCACCGGTGTTGGTTTTGCCCACGGGTTCAGGGCCTTACACAGTCTATTGTGATGCTTCTCGTATTGGGCTTGGAGCAGTATTGATGCAGGGTGGCAAGGTTATTGCTTATCCTTCGAGACAGTTGAAGATCCACGAGAAAAATTATCCGGTTCATGATCTGGAGTTGGCAGCGGTTGTTCATGCTTTAAAGATTTGGAGGCATTATCTATATAGTGTGACGTGTGAGGTGTACACGGATCAAAAGAGCCTGCAGTATCTGTTCAAGCAGAAGGAGTTGAATGTGAGGCAGAGGAGATGGCTAGAGTTGTTGAAAGATTATGATGTTACTATCTCATATCACCCGGGTAAGGTCAATATGGTGGCCGATGCATTAAGTAGGAAGTCTGCCAGCATGGGTAGTCTTGCGTATATTTCGGTCAGCCAGAGGTCGCTTGCTTTAGATATTCAGGCGTTGGCGAATCGATTGGTGAGATTAGATATTTCTGAGCCCAGCAGAGTGTTAGCTTGCACGGTCGCTCGTTCTTCTCTATTGGAGCGTATCCGTATCGGCAATTTGATGATCCCCATTTGTGTGTCCTGAGAGACACGGTGCAGCGTGGAGGTGCCACGAAGGTGACCTTAGATGATGATGGTGTTTTGAGATTATAGGGTCGACTTTGTGTGCCCAATGTTGATGGGATTCGAGAGTTGATCTTAGCGGAGGCCCATAGTTCTCGGTATTCTATTCACCCGGGCACCGCGAAGATGTATCAGGACTTGCGGCAGCATTATTGGTGGCGTAGGATCAAGAAGGATATTGTTGCGTATGTGGCTCGGTGTCTGAACTGTCAGCAGGTCAAGTATGAGCATCAGAGACCCGGTGGTTTGTTTCAGAGGATTGAGCTCCCAGAGTGGAAGATTTGTTCTCCAAGTGGGTGCCTGATTTCCAACACTTGAACTATTTTTCCTTGCGACTTGAATTTCTTCTCCTTGTTCTCCAGGTGTGTGCTTGATTACCAACCTTTGAATTGTATTCCTTTCCTCTGAAGCTTGACTTGTTTTCCCTTGTTCTCCAGGTGGGCTCATGATTACCAACATTTGAATTGTATTCCTTTCCTCTGAAGCTTTATTTGTTTTCCCTTGTTCTCCAGGTGGGCTCCTGATTGCTGATCCTGAACTGCTTTCTCTTGAGGTTGCTTTTCCTTGGAACTGTCTTCCCTTGTTTTTCCAGGAGGATGCCTTACTACTGGACCTGAATTGTTCTCTCTTTGAAACCGCTTTTCTTTGAACTGTCTTCCCTTGTTACTCCAGGTGGTTGCCTGATTGCAACAAAACAGACAAAAATAAAAGAAACTTTTCTGCCCCAGTTTGGTAGTTGGGGACGTCTGTAAGTGTTAATTGAATCATGTTACCCAATATCTCTAAGAATTTAGAAGCTAGGCCCCATTATCTAGGAGGGTCCTGAAAAATAAAATCAAATCTCATCTTGGAGGTGAGAACTTCAGAGCTAAATCCGACTTCCTAAAGGTGAAACTTATGCTAAATCTCATTATCTATGAAGGTCTTAANGATTACAGTTGACTTTGGTCAACATTTTGAAAAACGGACCCGGACCCGAGATTGGACGGTCCCGAAAGGTCCGTAGAAAAATATGGGACTCGGGCATGTGCCCGGAGTCGAATTCCGAGGTCTAGAGCCCGAGAAATGAATTTTTCTATGAAATTGTTTTTCTGAAATTAATAAGGAAAATGGAAATGAAAATTTATTAAAAGACTATGGTATCGGGCTCGTATTTTAGTTCCGATGCCCGGCACAAGTCTTATATATTGTTTAAGCGCTTTCTGTGAAGTTTGGTCGAAATCGGACGTCGTTTGACGTGTTTCGGACCTAATTATCTAAAGTTGGAAGTTTATGAAGTTTGGAATGAAAATGATGATTTTGAGGCTTGATTCATTGATTTTGATGTTGTTTTGGCGATTTGATCGCTCGAGTAAGTTCGTAAGATGTTATTGAGTTAGTGTGTGTGTTTGGTTAGGAGCCCCGGGGGCTCGGGAGTGTTTCGGAGGAGAGTCGGAGTGGTTTTTGAACTTAAGAAATTGCAGAAACTGCTGTCTGCTGGTGTCCAGTCATTTGTTCTATGCGATCGCATAGGTAGGTCTGCGATCGCGTAGAGTTAATCTTCAGGAGGGTCAGTTGTTGTATGCGATCGCAATTACCCTTCCGCGATCGCATAGTGCTAGCCTGAGAAGCCCTTTATTTCTCCTTTATGCGAACGCATAGCCAGTTCGCGATCGCAATATACCATCTGCTACTTCTATGCGATCGCAATGATCACTTCGCGATCGCAGTGAACATTTCCCCTTCCTCTATGCGATCGCACGACTTTCTTCGCGATCGCATAGGCCATTTTCGCCCAGTTAAATTTTTTTAAAAAACAGAAACAGTAGCTACGGGTTCTATCACAAAAATACACGAGCTCTTCTTCTCCACAGCCCCTAGGCGACTTGTAGAGCGATTCTTCACCAAATATTCTTGGGTAAGTATTATCTAACTTGTCTTCTTCAATTTCCTTCATTAATTACTAAAATCCTAGCCCTAAATCATGAAATCAATGTAGAAATTATGGGTTTGGGTTAGAGTTAAGGGTTTTGAGTAATTTGGGTTGAGTTCAACCTCAATTTGGGTCGGATCTTAAAACAAATTATAATATCTGTCACTCGTGGGGTTATGGGTGATCGGGTTTTGGTCCGAGCCTCGAGTTTGGACCATGTGGGCCCGGTGTCTAATTTTGGTATTTTTGGAAGAATGCTAGAAAATTCATATCTAGGCTATGGGATGTTGCCATTGAGTCTTTATTGATATTATTGAATTAATCATGCCTAGATATCATTGTTTCGGAGTCGGATTGTAGAGGAAAGGCGGTCTTTGAAGGTTGATTGCTATTCTTGGGACCGAGGTAAGTGTTTGGTTTAACCCTAGCTTGAGGGAATAGGAGTTGAGTCTTGTTGCTAATTGCTATGTGATCGAGTACGATGTATAGGCATGGTGACGAGTATCTATACATTGGTGTCTAGCATCACCGTGAGTCCTTAAAATGCGATTATCATGAACTGATTGTGAATTCCATGTTTATTGGAGTATTTCTATATGTTGTGAACTACATGTGAATGATGATATGATAATTTGATTCCTAGGAGCATTGGCTCGAATTGTGATACGAATATTGAAAAGTATATGAAATGACTTGTTTCATTGAGGACCGTCGGCTCCAGTTGTGGAACGAATTGTGAAAGTAAAAGTGAGAAAGAGAAGAGATCATTATGTTGCCCTCTTGACAGGCTATTGTTGGGTTGTGATTCCTCTGCATTGTGTTCTTGACAGATACTAGGGTCGCTTAGGTGAATGTTTCCTTGTGTCGTGGGATGGCTATAGTTATAGCTGAGGTGGTTAAGTAATGTAATAGGTTAGTTATAGGTGGGGTGGTTAGGTGAGGTAATCGGTTAGATATAGCTGAGATGGTTAAGTGTGGTAATAGGTTTGTTATAGCTGTGGTAGATAGATGTTGGGGCTAACGTGGTTATAGTAATCCCCTTGCCGGAATATTTGAGATGATGTTTTGTCCCCTTACTGGGAAGTCGTTATATTGTTGTTTGTGACGGAATATGAGATAATAAATTTCTTGGAGCTTGGGCTCCAGTAATATGTGAGGATCGGGTTGCGCGCCGCAACAATGATATTGAGGATCGGGCTGCACGCCGCAACAATAATATGTGAGGATCGAGTTGCGCGCCGCAACAATGATACATGATAAATAATATGTGAGGATCGGGTTGCGCGCCGCAACAATGATACATGATAAATGATATGGGTCAGGTTGCACGCCGCAACAAATGGTAATTATAGAGCGGGTTGCACGCCGCAACAGTTATTAATGCCATGTGTTTATATCTGAGTATTGATTCCTTGTTCATTGTGGATCTAAGCTGTTTAGTTGGTTACTCTGAATTACGGTTAATATTGTATCTCCCCATCGCATGTTTCCCCTCCCATGTTGTTAATTGCCTTGTATTCGATTTTCGCTGTATATTTATGACTGCACAGGTTTATGTGGTGTCCGGTCTAGCCTCGTCACTACTTCGCCGGGGTTAGGCTAGACACTTACCAGCACATGGGGTCGGTTGTGCTGATGCTACACTTCTGTGCATTTTTGCACAGGTCCAGGTTTTGAGGAGCAGCAGCAGTAGTAGTACGGGAGCAGGCTTTCATTATCACGAGACCGAGGTAGCCTTGCAGGCGTCCGCAGGCCCGGCGTCTCTTCTTTATGTTTTCCTTTTGACTGTTGCCTCATTTTTTTGGAGACAGACAGCTATTATATTACTTTCAGACCTTTGTATTTAGTTTATTCTTAGTGGTTCGTGAGTAATGTGACACCAAATCTTGGGTAGAGACTATTGTTGAATATTCCGCGTTTTGATTCAGACTTATAATATCATACTTCCGCTATTGTTCTTATTAAATTTCATGTGCTATACTGAGGCTATAAACGGTTAAAAATAATTGTGTAGTGATAAAGAGGTAATTAAGTTGGCTTGCCTAGCTACCACGAGTAGGCGCCATCACGACTCTGATGGTGGTAAATACGGGTCGTGACACCCTATCACCACGCATCATCCCCACAAAGTGTGCATCATCATGTGCATGTAAAGGATTATGCGCGACATGCTGGGTGTCACTGTCCTGAATCACAATTATCCTTTCTTGAATCATTCTTTCTATTTCCTTTTTCAAAGCACGACAATCTTCAATGCTATGACCTTGGACATTAGAGTGGTACATGCACCATACAGTAGGATCAAAGCCTTTTGCATACGTGTCCGGAGTATAGCCGAGGATCGGCTCAATCAGGCCAGAATATTTTAACTTTTCAAACAAGCTTGTGTAGGACTCTCCGATTGGCGTGAAATTATCTTTTTGCCTTTGTTTCCCCCCATGCCTATGTTTTTTAGGGTTATAGGGTGCCTGAAAATGCTGTGAAGGCGCACGAGAATTTTGGGATGCCGGTGCACGCCCTAGGGAGTGACTCAGTGGTTGGACAGATCATCGGACGTTGTTCGGAGGATAATACTGGGTGAGTTATGTGGAGCTCGGGGATATTCATGGTGTCGGTACTGAGGCTGAAAGAGTTTAGCAGGAATGCCCACTGGATCCTGTCATTGGCGGGGCTCAACAACATCTTTTCTATCAATGGGAGGACTGTCCCGAGCAACTTGTTCTTTCCATCTGAACCAAAATTCCCTAAAACTTTCCTTGGGTTTCTTTTCCATCTGAGATAGGGAGGAGCGGTCTGGGACAATGTCTATATTGTACTGAAAGTGTCGCACAAAATCTTGAGACATGTCATCCCATGTATGCCACTTACAGACATCTTGGCGAGTATGCCATTCCAAAGCTGCCCCAGTCAAGCTCTCACTGAAATACGCCATCAGCAACTCATCTTTCTCGCCAACACTTCTCATTTCACTGCAATAACCCCTCAGATGGGCTACTGGATCTCCACGCCCATCATACAAATTAAACTTTGGCATCTTAAACCCTTTCAACTTTCTGGATATCTCATCTTGCTCCACTGTCTTAGCAGGCTTTGCAGTCTCACCGGGAGGCTCAAAATGAGGAGCGTAAGAGTATGGACCTAAGACCTTGAAAATTGGTTCTGGAGCATAGTGTTGGGCATCGGAGATTTTGAACACAGTCTCGCTAGAGGATCGAGGAAAGGTAGCAGGTGGATGAGCTACAAAAACAAGAGTGGTCAAAGGAGCGGGATATGAGGTGGTTCTGGGGGGTAGAGTGTGAAAAGGTTGTGGGGAGATATCCTGGACTTGTGACAGTGGCGGAATGGTGACAAGGCTTTCAATTTAGTTAGTGGGAACTGATGGTGGAGGACGCCCACTAGTCCAGACTTGGTATATTTCGGCCATCTGTCCTTTCAACCTTAAGACCTCTTCTTTCAACTCAGATTCTGATTCAACAATTCCCTTAGACGAATCAATAACCCCTGTGTCCAAGTCATTGCTAGCCATGGCTACCTTTCTCTTTGACCTTGTGTTGTATGGATGAGTTACTTAAAAACCACAAACCAACCACCCTTCTGCTCAAAGAAGATAACAAAAGGAACAAAAAGGGGATATCCTGTTAGCATTACGGCATTTAACAACTAAAAAAATCACATTTCGTGCAATGCACCTAGCAACAATTAACGGTTCTAGAATGACTTCTAGGGTCACAGGGTCACTTGGCATCATCCCAATTTTGTTCATTTCAATCTTCTCTTTTCTTTCTTTCCTAGCACTTCTTGGCTTGCTCATTTTCTTTCCCCTTATTTTTTAATTATCACTCTTTTCTTTCCTCTCATTTCTCACATCCCATAATTAAACATCTCTTTTTCTTTTCTTTTTCTCTTTTTTTCTTTTCTCTTTTTTTTCTTCTTTTTCTTTTTCTTTTAATAATTAAAAAAAATGATTCGATCGAACCCTATGTAGGTTGCCTACGTATCATGACGCCGCATGAATCAGATCTTTGCGTAGTTCGGGAAGATCGGGAATAAAGTATACAAACTAACGTGCTCTTTTTCTTCTTTTTTTTCTTTTTTTTTTGTACCTTAATGAATACTCTGATGAGAAAAAAGAAGAAAATCTCTCTTTTTTAGACTTAACGTTCTATAATCTATTCTAAACTCAATCTTAAACGAGCATATATATATATATATATATATATATATATATATATATATATATATATATATANATATATATATATATTTTAAACAGATACTCTATGAGAAATTATTAAGGAAAAAACCCTAGAAGAGAAAAATATACTTTTTTTTAAGGAAGGAAATCTAAAGAATGAACCAAAGAAAAATATTTGAATTTCACTTGATCTCCTGAAGAAAAATTTCGAAACAAGAAATGAAAAAGATAAAAAGAAATTTGGATTTCAGTTTTTGGTTACCTAAAGGAGAAATTCTAAAGATAAACAAACGATAAAGTATGTTTTTTTTTCTATCTACAAAGTCTTAAAGTTCTAGTTAAAATAAAAAGAATATTTTTTTTCTGTTTTTCATTAATTTCCCAAAGAAGAACCTCAAAATAAAATCTTTTTGGATTTTTGGAATTAATATCTTAAAGAAAACTTCTAAAGAAGTACTAAAAGAAAATTCCTTTTTTTTTTTAATTTTTAGTCTTAATATACTAAAGAAATATAAAAGAAATTTTTATTTTGAGTTCTAGATATTATTTTTCTAAAAGAAAAACCACCTCAATTTTTTTTTTAATTTCTAGGAGTAGTATTTCTAAAGAAACTTCTAATGGAAATATAACAAAAAAACGCAAAATCTCTTTTTTTTTTTTTTTTGGATTTTTGGTTTATAAAACATTTTTCAAATACAAAAAAAATGAAGTACAATAACAAAAGACTCGACATTACTGTACAAAACTAGATGGTAAAAGACGACATAAAAAGAAAACAGACTCAAAACATAAAAAAAAAAAGTACAAAATCTCCTTAAGCAACTCCTGAATGAGCGATCCTGCCTGGATGGTCCCGAGGTGTCTGTCATGCTCAAACTCCGGTATGTAAACCCACACCTCTATGAGAAAATTAAAACCAAATAAATTTATAGACCTAGAACGCTATGTGAGACAATAACCCTTCCTGTTGGACACATGCGAGACATGATTGTGACTATTTTTCTAAAATTAACCTATGTTGCTAAAAGTGGCTAAAAATGCAAGATTTGGCTAAGACCCCGCGAAGCCCAGAACCTAAGACTCACTAGGAAGACCGGACCCTATGTGGGTTGCCTACGTATCACGCCCCGAAAGACGAGATCAGGTATGCGTAGTTCGGGAAGATTGGATACGGGCGAGAAATAAAATTAACAAATAATTTAGAGAAAAGTGATGAAACATGTAAACTCTTTTTGGATTTTCTTTTTCCTCTTTTTTTTTTATTTTTTTTTTTAAAATGATGGAAAAGTGCAAAAAAAATTTGGATTTTTCATGTTTTTTTTCCTTTTTTTTTTTGAAAAAAAAATGTTGAAGAAAAATATAACTGGGCCCCACTTGCTTTATTACACTTCACCCTTTTTTTCTCATTTATTCTCAAACCTCATTGGTCCGCCAAATAACCCTTTTACCCTTGAGATTGCAAAATGTAGCACATAGGGATGCATCAAGATGGTCTTTTATTTTTTGGTACACCTGTCCTAGACGGACCCAACCCCTGTGTTGAGTCCCCAAAATCAAATGCAAATGATGCAAATAGGCGTTCCTATTAGGAATCCGGCAAGAGGGTGTGTTATTCTAGGTTTAAAACCTGGGTGTATTGTTCTAGACCTGGCTTACCCGAGCGGACAACTCGAGCCGAGGGGGGCAGCATACCGGTAACCAAAAGATCATCCGGCTTTGCAACTTGTCCGAACCTCGTTCAACATTAGGGTATGACACTAATAGAAAGAAGTCACGCCAGCGTGCACTCCTTAGAAGAGAGAAGAGAGGGATTTCGCAGCAGTTTATATACAGTTCAGATAATATCAAAGCGGTAAAAGCAACATTTAGCACATTAGGCTCAAACATGTAATAAAATCAGATAATAAACAAAGCCAAATACAACAATTATTCTAAGCTCGATTTCTTGAACCCTGAACCAGAAGTTCTGGGTTCTTGTCCCCAGCAGAGTCGCCAGAGCTGTCACACCTTCTTTTTCCTACACCTGTAAGGGTATAAGGGAGTTTTTCCAATTTAAGTGACAACCGAAACAGAATTATTTATTTATATATTCAGAGTCGCCACTTGGGATAATTTATGGTGTCCCAAGTCACCGGTTTCAAATCCCGAATCGAGGAAAGATTGACTCTATTTTACAGTCCGCGAACACAGAAATTCGGGTAAGGAATTCTGTTAACCTGGGAGAAGGTGTTAGACATTCCTGGATTCCGTGGTTTTAGCACGGTCGCTTAACTGTTATTATTGGCCTATTTATTTGATTTAAAACATCATTGAAACCTATGTGGATTTTATTCTTTTTTAAAATCGCTTTTAATAATCCGATGTACAACTAATTATTTGATTACACGTTGTGAATCATGTCACGGGAACCGTACCCACGATCCACAACATGTTTATTTTATTAACAAGATTAAATCGTGACCGGGTCACATAAATGTACCACTGGGTTTTCAGAAATTAAGTGTCACGACCACGTCACGGGAACCGTACCGGTGGCTATGACAATTATTTAATTAGCGCGCCTAAAGCAAACTACAAAAGTTCAAGGCATTTTTTTTACACTAGTTAAGATGATCAATATGAGGGCCATAGATTATATGATTCAAATGTATGAATGACGCGCCTCAATTTCTTTCAAAGGAAATACATTCAATTAAAAGGACTACGGATATTCATATTTAAAAACTAATTGGGGATTAAGTATAACAAATATGCCACGGGAATCGTACCCGTAATTGTGATGATCTAATTACGTGCCTAAAGCAAGCTACGGTATTCATAAATTATGTATTTGTCCTAAACTAATTTGAGATTATTGCGAGATTCTCATAGCATGGAATTTGTTGTGGGGAAGTGTAACATTTAGCGATTATTGTCTATTACATTAAAGACTATCTGGCAAATGAAATAAGTTATTGAAAATAAGAAAAGATATTACTGCAACGATACATATTATTCCTATAATAAAGGATAGAGACAATCCTAAGAAAAAACAATAAAATTTAACAACAATACAATCACATCAGGTTAACAGAGAAGCAACGTAGAGGACATTCTTCCATAGAACACAAAATATAGGCACTAACTGAAAGAGAAAAGAATAATTACAAAGCTACAGAAGCAAATTTAAAAAAACAGAAATGTGTAATCTCAAACTTACGCCGGCGCCAATGACTGAAAATGAAAACCTTGCCGGAAACCTCAGAACTACGTCCTTCGACGACATCGAAACTCGCCGGAACAGTCGAACTGAGCAAAAAATGAAACCAACGGACGCCTATGTTAGTTACTGGCGGTTTGGAGCTGCTTCGGGCTGTTTGTGGTGCTTATATTTTAGGAAATAGGGGGAGATCTACGGCTGCCTGGTGAGGCTTTGGAGAAAACCTAGCGGTTGATGGGGGTTGTGGTGAGGGAACGGCTATCGCTAGTTGGAGGTTTGGACGATGGCTACTGCTTCTTCTTGGAGTTTTGGAACAGCCTCCATGAAAGCCAGCCGGATTTGGGCCAGCTCGTCGGCGAGATGGAACAGAACGAAAGTGCAGTGAGGGAGGGAGGTCGTTCTCTATTGGGGATGGTCTGCTACTGCTCGTCGCTCTCAGAGATCAAGAGAGATTAGACGGTCCGTTCCCGCTGGTTCTGTCTAGGAGGCGACGGCTGGTTCAGGCGGGATTTAGAAAGGTGGGCTGCTATGGAGGATTGTGTGCGGCTGCTTGGTGTTCTAGGGTTTTAGGTTGTATATTTTTGCTGATTGCTAAAGTGTATCCCCTCTATTGTGTATTTCAGCTGCTAAGTCTATATCTTGTGTATATATGTCTCATTTTTGCTCTTAGGTCCTTACGGTCTTTTTACTTATTTTTTATTCCCAAGAAGAGTCTAGAAGCGTCCAAAGGGTTAGCTTGATGGGTATTGGGTATTGGGCTTAATTGGCTAATCTGAATTGGGCCAAAAATTGGGCTCTAAAGCTCCTAAAATTATGGTCCAACACCTTAATTGATTCCTTTTAAAATAAGATAAAAATACTACACAATGCAAAAGCTAATCCTAATTATATATATATATTGTTTTTTTGTATTTTAAAAATTATATAAAGATAAAAATAAGGTACTATTTTTGTATTTTTTTTAAATTTATGAAAGATACATAAACTAAAATATTTTTGTAATTTTTATTTTTGTGACGAAATAAATTAAAATAGTCAAAATTAATGTGAATAAAGATATTAGGCCTAAATTATATATTTACATGCTAAAATATAAAAAATCTTGGGGAGGGTCAAAAATCACATGTCTACAACTTGTCTGCGAAATTTGGTGAGAAACGGAGTTGGTTTGACGTGATTCAGACTTCCAGTTGTGAAAATAGAGGTCTTAAAGTGTTCTTGAAAATTTCATGTGATTTGGTGTTCAATTCGTAGTTCTAGGTATTTTTGGCGATTTGATCGTGCGAACAAGTTCGTATGATGTTTTAGGAGTTGTGTGCATGTTTGGTTTAGATCCCCGAGGGCTCGGGTGAGTTTCGGATGGTTACAGAGTGTTTGAACATAGAAAACACATCAGTTGCTGCACCTGACCTGCAGACTTCGCATTAGCGAGGTCTGGATCTCAAATGCGAGCCTCGCATTTGCAAAGAGGCCATCGCATTTGCGAGCAGTGGGGCTGGAGGGGGACCTTCGCAATTGTGAAGTTCAAGATCGCAATTGCGATCATCACATGCCGCATTTGCGAACAAATGTTCATATTTGCGAAGGCAGCAGGTTCACGCATACTTCGCATTTGCGAAGGAAAGTTCGCATTTGCGAACCCCAGGTCGCAAATACGACACTTGCAACTGATCAAAACTTAAGCTCGACGGGATTTTTCTCTCCTTCATCAAACTTTCAAATCCTAGAACCCTAGAGGCAATTTTTCCAAGACCATTTCTTCCCCAAAATATTGGTAAGTGATTTTAACCCATTTTCTTTCAATCTTTCATTATATTTCACTAATCTTTAATCTAAAATCTAGGATTTTCATGGTGGCAATTGGGGGTTTGGGTAGAATTAGGGATTTTTGTAAATTAAGATTTAGACCTCGAGTTGAGGTCAGATTTCGAAATAAATTACATAATCGGGCTCGGGGGTGAATTGGTAAATGAATTTTGGTCCGAACCTCGGGTTTTGACCAAGCGGGCCCGGGGTCGATTCTTAAATTTTTGGGGGAAGTTTTGGAAATCTAAATTTATGCATTGTAGTTGATTCCTTTAGCATATTTGATGTTATTGATTTAATTGTGGCTAGATACGAGTGGTTTGGAGGCGAATTCTAGGGGAAAGGCCCCGATAGAGCTTTGAATTGACTGCGGAGTGAGGTAAGTGTTGTGTCTAACCTTGACTTGAGGGAATTAGGAACCCTCGGACTATGTGCTATGTGATTCTCATGTGAGCGGCGTATATGCGAGGTGACGAGTGCTGATACGCCGCTGAATTATTTGTTTTCCCTGATTTACTGCTTTTCCTTAATTATTTCCTTTCCTGTCTCAACTGTTATATGCTTCCCATGCTTAATTGCTACTTGTTATTCAATATCCTCTCCTATTCATGACGTTAGTTCTTTCATAGTTTCATGACTTCCTGCTATTTGTTTAAATTGACTTACTTGCACCTTCAAGTTGTTAATTGCCGGAATAGTCTCGTTGTTTAGTATTATTCGTGTAGATTTCTTTATTATACAAGTCTCCTTTGGTTCAATTTGGTATTTATTGATCGTAAAGGCTTTGTGGTAGAACTATTGATTTGGTTATGTTTTGAGTTTTTGGTACCGATATGGAGTGATCGAGATGTACACCGCATCAGGTGTAATAAAGGTGGATTGATATGGCTAAATAAGGGTGAATATATTTTATACGGTGGGATCTGGTTGCACGCCGCAAAAGGTGAAATAAGGGTGGATTGATATGGTGAAACAAGGGTGAACTGTGATACTGATATTGATATATGGTGGGATCGGGTTGCGCGCCGCAATATATTTATATACATTATCTCTGTTTTTGATGCTATTACGGTGAAATAATGGAGGATTATGTGTTGTCTGGTAGGATCGGGTTGCGTGCCGCAACTACCTATTTGTTTCCAATTCTTGAGATGCATTGGTTTTCGGAATTTTATTTGAATTGCTAAAGATTGGTAATTCTGAGCGACACTTGTTTATTCTTGGGGCTGTGGTTACTATTCCTAGTTGGCTGTTTAATTCATTTCAGTATTCCTATTTTCTGTTACTATTATATATTGTGTACAGGTTATAGTGTAGGTGACCCGCCTTAGCCTCGTCACTACTTCGTTGAGGTTAGGCTCGGCACTTACCAGTACATGGAGTTGATTGTGCGGATACTACACTCTGCACACTGTGCATATTTTGGGGTCGGTCCCAGCAGTGGCTACTAGAGAGCTCGGATTGGACATCCTGTGGAGACTTGAGGTACAGCTGCTCAGCGCCCGCAACTCCTGAAGTCCCCTTCCTGTTTTAATTTAGTTGTGTATCTTGTTTTCGAACAAATTTATGATGTTTAGTTTAAAGTATATATATTTATATGTATATCGCCTCATGTTTTACGTTTTCATGGATTTAGGATGTAAAATATGTTGAATTATATTAATTTGAGGTGTTCTTATGTGTAGGAATGATCCGGGAGCAATAGGGGGGCGAAAGATGCGAGATTAGAGCCAAAACGGACGAAGAAGCAAAAAAGGGAATTTCCAGCACCTAGCGCAACCTGTTGCGCCAGAGACAGTATGCTCCAAATTTATAGTGCTAGGGAGAGCACCTAGCGCTGTGTTGGGCGCTGGTGGCGTGAAGTTTGTCCAATTTTGCCCGGGACAAGGTTATTTCGGCCCTAGACCTACCCAACACGTTTAAAAGCAAGACTAAGCTTATTTTTAAAAGGGAGACGCCACATTGAATGGAGAATACACACGAGAAACATCTGGGAGCGAAGAGATCTCAGTTTTCTTCATCTTTTCTTAGTATTTTCAATTATCCAACACTTATGAAATTGTTTGCTATTATCATGAGTGGCTAAAACCCATAGTTATGGGGTTGTGATTTAGCCATGAATATTTTTGTCTAATGTTGACTTAACCTTGATTGTAATTCACTAATATATGGTTGTTCAATCCTGTGATTAATTGCTTAATTGTCTGGCTAGCAGTTAGGTTCTATTTCATATTTGTTCTATGCTTGGGAAAGCCAACTTTAGATTAGAGAAGAATTGAAGAGAGTATGATCTTAACTCTTGGGGGCGGATTTGTGGTTAGGATAGGAATATACCTAGTCACCATGCTTAATTAAATATCGTAATCTTATTGCGTTCTTGATAGATTGCTTCCATAGGAATATAGGCATTAATCTATTTTGAATAGGCGAGTAGTACTTCGGGAGAAGGCTATGAGGGCAATTATCGATTAATTAGCAACCATGACTGAATTGTATGAAAGGGAGAGTTAACTAGAGCACAATAGGATTAGTGGATCGATCGCAACCCTGGAATATTTATCTCTATTAAATATATAACAATCATTTTACTGCTTGATAATTTAGTTATTACTTAGAATTATAATTTAGTATAATCACATTCTTGAACTCGAATTTGAATTGACTGAATAACAATCTTGGTGAATTTAGTAGGCAGTTGATACAAGTCTATGTGGGTTCGACACTCTACTTATCATTTTATTACTTGTACGACCATGTATACTTGTGTGTGCGTTGGGAGCAAACAAGTTTTTGGCGCCGTTGTTGGGGACTTGAATATTGACTACTTCCTAGTTTTTGCTTTAATTGTTTATTTCATCAAGTCTAACGTTACTTGATTGTTGCTCTGATCTCAGGAGCATTGATTGAATGCGTAGGGTCAGAAGCCAGGACAGACTTCAAGGCTTTGACCCTGAACCTGAGAGAACATTTCATAGGAGGTTGAGGGAAGCAAGGGATACAAATAATCTTCAAACACTCGTTCAATTTCCTGAGAACATGGTAGAGTAGCAACACATGGCTGCTCAGGAGGTCGCGATGCCCGACATTGTTAAAGTCACCTCCAGCATAGTGAAGCCCAGAATCACTAGGCACTTTGAACTGAAACAGAGCATGATCCAGCTACATCATGTGAATGGGTAGTTTATGGGTCTTCCACATGAGGATCCACAACAGCATATCCTGAACTTCTTCGAAATTAGTGATACTTATATCACTAACGGAGTCAATCCAGACTATGTGAGGCTCACACTTTTTCCATTCTCTTTGTTGGGCGAAGCAAAGCGATAGCTAAAGGCACAACCGGCTAATTCTATTACATCATGGAATTATTTGGCAAGGAAATTTCTGGCAAGGTTCTTCCCTTTAGGCAAAACTCCAAAGATCAGAAGTGAGATATGTGCCTTCAAACAGAAAGCGGGAGAGTCTTTATACTCAGCTTGGGAGAGGTTCAAAGGGCTATTCAGAGGCTGTCCTCATCACAATCAAACAAATGAAGTGTTAGCTCACACTTTCACAGAAGGGCTACATCCTGAAATTAAAATTGTGGTAGATGCTGCAGCTGGAGGTCAAGTGTTGAAAAGCTTTGACGAGATATATGCATTATTAAACAAATTCTCCAAAAGAAATCTGGATTGGCAAGGAGAAATGGGCAGACACACGGTGCAAAAATCTGCAGGGGTTCTCGAGTTAGATGTCATCTGCATTATAAGTGCAGATTTCTACACTGACCAACCAAGTCAATCAGATGACCTTGGTTATCAACAAGCAACAAGCACAACCGGTACAGCAAGTTCTAGTGTTTTTTTGAAGTATGTGGAGAGGGTCACACGAGCGACTTATGCCCAGTTAATCCAGAGTCTGTTTGCTTTGTGGGTAATGCAAATAAGGGCCAGACAAACCAATATGGGAACACTTATAATCCGAACTTGAGGAACCACCAAAACTTCTCTTCGGATGGAAATCAAGGTGCTTAAAATCAATACCGACCACAAGCACCTCAACAATAATATAGACCACCTCATACTGAACAATAGGCAATCTCAACAAGTATCATTGAGGAGATGATGAAGAAATTGATGGATGACCAGCAAACCCGCAACGTAGAGATGATAAAGAAAGTGATGGTTGACCAGCAGGCCCAAGCCACAGCAATAAGAAATTTGGAGCGCCAAGTGGGGCAACTTGCTATTGCCCAAAAGACTAGACCAGTAGGAGCTCATCCAAGTGACATGGAAGCTAATCCTAAGGCATCCCTTAATTCCGTGTCATTGAGGTATGGGAGATAATTAGAAGAAGTCCAGTCGAGAAAGAGAAAACAAAGGAGTTAGAGAAGCCAGTCGAAGAGGCGGTGGCCGAGCAATCCCCACCATTGGTAGCAAGGCCACCACCTCATTTCCCTCAAAGATTGCAGAAAGTGAAAGGTAATGGCGTGTATAAAAAGTTTCTTAATATTTTGAAGCAGGTGCAAATTAATATTCCATTGGTAGACATCTTGCAAGAAGTGCCCAAATATGCAAAATACATCAAGGACATAGTGGCAAATAAAAGGATGTTGACCGAGTTCGAAACTGTGGCACTCACTGAGGAATGTAGCTCAAGAATTCAAAGCAAGCTACCTCAGAAATTGAAGGATCCGGGTAGTTTCACTATCCAAATCTCGATTGATAAGCAGGAAATCGGGCGAGCTTTATGTGATATTGGAAAGAGCATCAATTTGATGCCGCTATATGTGTTCAGACAGTTGGGGTTGGGTGAGCCACGCCCAACAACGGTAATCTTACAGTTGGCTGATCGCTCCATTGCTCATCTGAAGGAGTGATTGAAGATGTGTTAGTTCAAGTGGGTTCTTTCATATTCCCTGCTGATTTCATTATCTTAGACTACGAGCCTTATTAGGAAGTCCCATTTATTTTGGGACATCCATTCTTAGCCACAGGCCGAGCTATTATTGATGTTTGCGAAGGAAAGATGACGATAAGAGTAGATGATCAAGTGAGGTATTCAATGTTTATAAAGCACTCAGTTTGCCAGCCCACTATGAAGAACTATCCATGATTTCTGTAGTGGAAAGTAGTGCTACATCATTAGTGCCTTATATGAGCCCCATAGATTCTCTTGAACGAGCTTTGATTGGGGATGGAGAAGGCAATGAAGATGAAATAATGGGAGAAATTGAGCAAGTACTTGATATCTCCTACAGTTATGTCCATGGGTTTGGAAAATTTGAGGAGATGGATAGGCCTGTCACTCTGACCCCTCATAAGCCATCTATTGAAGAAGCTCCAAAGCCAGAACTTAGACCCCTACCAGCGCATCTGCTGCTTATTTGGGGAACTATGAGACATTGCCCGTGATTATCTCATCCAGCTTGACTGACACTCAAGAAGAAAAATTGCTCAGAGTACTCCGCGAACATAAAAAGGCTGTTGAGTGGACAATTGCTGATATCAAGGGAATCAGTCCTTCGTTTTGCATGCATAAAATCTTCTTGGAAGATGGACACCGCCCTAGTGTTGAGCAACAAAGGAGGTCAAATCCCATTATGAAAGAGATCGTGAAGAAGGAATTAATCAAGTTGCTCGATGCAGGTATCATCTTTCCTATTTCTGACAGCAACTGGGTAAGCCTGGTTCAATGTGTGCCCAAAATGGGGGGGGAGGGTGACTGTGATTGAGAATGATTAAAAAAATGAGCTAATTCCTACTCGCACTGTGACGGGGTGGAAAGTCTGCATTGATTATAGAAGGCTCAACAAAGCAACCGGCAAGGACCAATTTCCACTTCCATTCATTGACCAAATGTAGGAAATATTAGCTGGGCATGAATACTATTGCTTCCTTGATGGTTATTCGAATATAATCAGATTGTTATACGCCCAGAGGACCAGGAGAAGACTATTTTTACTTGTCCTTATGGCACTTTCGCCTCCAAGCGAATGTCGTTTGTTCTTTTTAATGCACCAGCTACCTTCCAGAGATGCATGATGGCTATTTTCATTGATATGGTGGAAAAATTTGTGGATGTTTTTAGGGATCATTTTTCTGTCTTTGGGTCTTCTTTTGATGATTGTTTGAAGAATTTAACCAAGGTGTTGGCCTGTTGTGAAGAAACAAATCCGATACTGAATTAGGAAAAGTGCCATTTTATGGTGCAGCAAGGAATCGTGTTGGGTCACAGAGTGTTTAGGAGCGGCTTTGAAGTTGATAAGGCGAAGCTGCAGGCGGTTGAAAAATTACCTCCACATATTTTTGTGAAGGGTGTTCGGAGTTTCTTAGGACACGCGGGATTCTATCGGCACTTTATTAAAGTCTTTCTAAAATTGCTACTCCTTTGGTGCAAGTTTCTTGAAAAAGATGTAACTTTCAATTTTGATGACGCATGCCTCAAGGCATTTGAAGAACTCAAAAAGAAGTTCGTGACCGCTCCCATTATTGTGGCACCAGATTGGTTCCTATCATTTGAACTTATGTGTGATGCGAGTGACCATGCTATTGGGGCGGTGCTAGGCCAGAGGAACGACAAGGTGTTTATTCCATCTACTATGTGAATAAGACTCTTGATGATGCACAGCTGAATTACGCCACCACTGAAAAGGAGTTGTTAGTTGTTGTGTGGGCCTTTGAGAAATTTCGGGCATACTTGGTGGGAACGAAAGTCATAGTCCATACCGATCATGCAGCAATCAGATATCTATTTATAAAAAAAAGAATCTAAGGCTAGATTGATGCGCTCGGTTTTGTTGTTGCAGGAATTTGATGTAGAAATACGAGATCAAAAGGGCACAGAGAACAAGTAGTTGACCATCTATCAAGGCCGGAAAACCACGACCACGTGGAGGAGGGTGGCCAAATTAAAGAAGTATTTCTTGATGAGCAACTTTTTGCTATCACCCAAGGCCCTCCCCCATGGTACGCAGACTATGTGAATTATCTTGTGAGTGGGGTACTTCCTCTGAAATTGAATCTTAAGCTAGAAAGAGGTTTCTACATGATATGAACTTCTACTATTGGGATAAGCCATTTTTGTACAGGCAATGTGCTGATCAGTTGATGAGGAGATGCAGTCCAGAAAATGAGGTAGAATTAGTATTGTATGATTGTCATGCATCGCCTTATGGGGGCCATCATGGAGGAGATAGAACAATTACAAAGGTATTACAATTCGGTTTCCTTTGGCCAACTTTACTCAAGGATGCTCATGCATTTGTTAAGAAGTGTAACCAATGTCAGAGAACACGAACGATCACAAGGAGGCATGAGATGCCTTTGAATAACATCCTGGAAGTTGAGATTTTTGATGTGTGGTGGATAGATTTTATGGGACCATTCCCATCGTCCAGAGGAAACAAATACATTTTGCTAGCAGTTGACCACGTGGCATAATGGGTGGAGGCAATTGTATTGCCAACAAATGATGCCATGGTGGTAGCTGCATTTGTGAAAAAGAACATATTTTCGAGGTTTGGGACTCCATGCGCCTTAATTAGTGATGAAATGACTCATTTATGCAATCAGTTGTTGAATAATCTTCTAGCTAAATATGGAGTCCTCCATAGAGTTGCTACAGCATATCATCCTCAAACAAGTGGGCAAGTTGAGGCGTCGAACAGAGAAATAAAGCAAATCTTAGAGAAAAGGGTGAGTGTGAATAGAAAGGATTGGGCTGCAAAGTTAGATGATGCCTTGTAGGCATATAACTGCATACAAAATGCCAATTGGGGCGTCGCCTTATAAGCTTGTTTATGTGAAGGCATGTCACTTGCCCGTTGAACTTGAACACAAAGTATACTGGGCCATTAAAAAGTTGAATATGGACCTTGGCGTCGCGGGTGAGAAAAGACTCTTGCAGTTGAATGAATTAGATGAGTTCAAGCTACACTTTTATGAAAATGCTAAGCTATATAAAGAGAAGCCTAAAATATGGCATGACAAGCGTATCAAGCCACGTCATTTCGAACCAGGCCAGAAGGTATTATTGTTCAATTCTAGGCTAAAGTTATTTCCTGGGAAGTTAAAATCGAGATGGTTAGGCCCTTTTGAGGTGGTGAGAGCCACTCCTTATGGTGCAATTGAGCTGCGAGCTATAAATGGTGAAAGAAAATTTATGGTGAATAGACAAAGAGTCAAGCACTATTGGGGAGAAATTATTGATCGTGTGAAGACCAAAGTTGTACTCGCAGATGAGTAAGCAAGGCCCTGCATTGTGCCGCGACGTTAAATCAGGCGCTTGTTGGGAGGCAACCCAATTTTTGTTGCTTTCATAGTTTAGCTTCTTAGTTTTTTTAGTTAGAAGAGAATAGAGTTTGTATTTACTTTGTAGGCATAGAAATTATAGGCAGAATGGTGTAGGACATGCAAATTGAGTATATAAAAGGCTCGGGGAATCGGGATATAAAAAAAGAATCTCGAAACTAGCGCCCAGGCCAGCGCCTCACGCTGCCTGGGGCGCTAAAGGTAGTGCACAAAAATCCCCCAGCGCCAGGCATAGCACTAAGCGCTGGGCTGGGGTTGTCCAGGTATATTTTTTTTTATATTTTTTTATTTTCGTTGTGTTTACTAAATAACCCATATACCTATATACACTAACCTTATAACCCATTTATTACCCATACACATCCTCAACTCAACTTAAACCTTAACCCAAATAAACTCAAAACACCCAAATTCAAAAATCAGAAAAACAAAAAAAAAACGCTCCTCTCTCTCTCTCTCTCTCTATATCTCTCTGTCTCTCTCGCTGCTTCTGCCGCGACTTCTTCTTCTCCTCTCTCAAAATGTTCTCAAGTTTTCCATTACTCTCATCCTAAATTTTACAGGTATGTTCTTCTTTTTCTTCTTCTTCTTCTTCTTTTTGTATTTTAATTGGTAGATAACAATGTACATCCTATCCCCCAAGTGCCATAATCCTCAAAGTTTCCCTTATGTGGTTTCTTGATGAATTTTTATGATGGGTGGTCCACATTGGTCGAAAATTGTTTGTTTATTGTGTATACGGAGTAGTAAACTAGAGTTCCCTCTACTTCGTTAAAATTTAGGAGGGCCACCATGTTCCACCATTGTTAAACTAGAATGCACACACTTTATGCCCACAAGGTTTTTGTTAAAATGTTTGAATGAAGATTTTGGTGTACCGGTGAAATCTGAGTAACCGAGTATGTTTGTGTATGAATTTGGGCTTAGTATGGGGTGTGTGGGCATGACTTTACATGCTAGGGAGCTTGGCTTCGATGCAAACTTGTTCCTACACCATCTATCTTATATAATGTATGTTGTAGAATATTCTAAATTTAGTTAATTTAGTATAGTGTAGTAGTTGTAGGAAGGTGAGTAACATATGCCTCTTGCTTGTCTTAAGGTGAACTCACTAAGCCATAATCAATCACTTGTGCATGTGGCATTGATTATTGCCTTTTAACTATTCTATGGCATGGGGAAGTCTTAAGTACCCATAGCATTGGAGTGCAACACTTGAGCACTTTAGATCAAAGTTGTGAAGTATTGTACATTGTGCCTTCGATTTTAAGTGTGGGTCATTTATCACATGCGCGACAACCTTAGGCATATTTCTTGATTAGTTCTCACATTCATGCTTATTTTTGTTGCAGGATATTACGCCTCGTGATAATTCTAGCAAAGGCAAGTCCTCCACCACCGCCCTGCACCCAAAAAAGCGCAAGCAGGGAGAAGGCTCTTCGCGATAAGCAAAAGGGAAACAGGTTGCTGAGGCATCACAGCAGGCTCCATTACCACCAAGGCCTCGGTTGAAACTAGTATCTGATGCAACCATTGCATGCCACAGGGATTTCGTGCCATATGGGCGGTATGTCTCCGAGATGGGGATAAATGTTAAAGCTTTGGAACAAAACTTCCCGGATGTCCTCGGCCGATTACACGCATTAAAAATGGACAAACTCCTAGAATGCCCTGGACATACAAATTTGTGCATGGTACGGGAATTGTAAGCGAATTGGAATTACAAATTGTCTATGTCACATGTACGTGGGAAGGACATGCCATTGGATAGGAGGGCCTTATGTGATTTTTTAGGGGTTGAGAATGTTGACCCGAGGAGGCTCCAGAAATTTGTCAGAAGCCCAAAATACACATTGATACGCCACACTCCTTGTGGCATGAATTCAAATGATAAGTGGACCAAGAAGCACGACGATGTTCACCTTTCGATGGTTCGCTCTGATTTTAACAAGACTGCCAAAGTGTGGCAGAATTTTGTGCAAGCCAGACTCATGCCATTGGAGCACAGCAGCGATTGCACTCGACCTAGAGTGTGTGTCATATTCTTCTTGATGACTAGCAGACCCATTAATATGGGTGAGATTATGCTCGTGAGATGGCCCGCACGAGATTTGGGCCTCAAATTAAGAGGTTCTTCTTCGGCAACCTACTCACACAATATATGCTCTCCCGGGAGGCGCCGGAGTATCCAGGACATGATGAGGTGGTGGAGGCTCCTACTGGTTTATTGGACATCACATCATTGTTGGAGACGTTGTCGAAGCTCACTCAAGAAGAAAGGAACGAACGAGACGAGAACTTCAACAGGTACCTCTATAATTCTTTGAATTTACTCATGAGCAGGGCTGGCATCTTAGATGAAGAGTATATGCATTTACACAATTATTTGTCATGTTCGTCCAAGGAGATGTTGGGGATTGCACCTGGCAGCCCCGTTCACTCATCGGAGGACGTCAACACTATCAAGGGCTCGGACATAGAGGACGAGGTTGGTGATGATGATACGGGACCCATGGCTTTGGTGCCTTTAGGACCGGATGATGATATGCCCAGAGCTGCTGATGGAGGGTACGCTAAGGAGGAGGACTCCGACTGACAGGGAGTTTTCTTTTCACCCTACTCTGTTTTACATTTTTTTATGCATCGGGGACTATGCATAGACTAAGTGTGGAGTGGGATAAATACTACCTGTGATGTAGTTGTATATCTTGTATCAATTTGTTTTAATTTATTTCTTTTATTAGTTCTACTTAGTCTAGTGTTAGTATATTTTGTTTTAGAAAAGAAAAAAATATAAAATACAAACAAGAAAAAAAATTAGAAAAAGCTCGAACTTTTCCCGACGATGGATATTTTGGACAATTTCTTGATGGATAAAGTCCGGTTAAAAATACCAAAAAGATTTTTTTTAGAATAATTAGGTAGTATCCCTTGGTTTTTCTTTGGGTGTCGGTTCTTTTCCAAAGGTGTAGCTCGAACCGGGTACTTTCTTTTTTTTAGGAGTAGTTTAGGAAGAAACTGAGTTGCTCTGAGATACTCATTGTCATGGTTGATGCTGGCACATTAGGCTATGACATACATTCTATCTTCCCGTGTATTTGGTTTGAATTGTGACGTCTAAATAGAGTAAATAGCCTATTTTGTGACGCCTTTTCTCAGCTGGTTGACTTGTATGCCACATAGTGCAATATTGCTTTATTTTTCTCAATTATGTGTGCTTGCTTGACTTGAGAGTTGAACAAAACCGTCGTGATTGAGTCATGTGTAATTTGTGTGTGAGGATTTGTGATCTTCTGTGCTATCCTGTGTAGTCTAGAACTTGCCCCGAGTGTTAATCGAAGCGAAACGGTAAGTTGTGCTAATCTAGGAGATGACGTAGGAGTTTCTTTCTTGACCATAGATGTGCTTGTTACACAAAAATAAAAAATTTCATTGCTAGCCCCTTTGAGCCTACAGACCTCTCTTTTGGCACCCATATTACAAGCCATACCCCTATTTTGTTCTTAATTGAGATTGTTGCACCTTTACCTCCTAAGGCACTTAGTCGCTAAAAGAAGTAAGGTGAGAGGTTTGGGGGAGTACTTTTTGAGTGGAACCATGGAAGGGCCCGTTGGTGCACCAAAAGTTGAAATCAAAAGTCACTAGCCGATGAACTTTAATGTATTGAGTGTGTGAAAAAAAAAAGAGAAAGAAAAAGGAAAAAAATTGCAAGAAAAGAAAAAATGATATTGAAAGTATGTAGAAAAATACACACCTCCAATTCTTAATAATTTGTGCTAGTGGGAGTATAGAAGTGCTTAATGAAAGTAAGGGTTATGTCGCATATGGTTTGTGGAAAGTGAATTGGTTGAGAAGAAAATGTGCTTGAATTGCGAATGTAGTGTATTAATGTGCTTAGGAGGGCTAGTCACTATTTCTAAATGCATCATACCCGTCCCTTAGCCTACATTACAACCTTAAAGTCCTAATTGATCTTAGATTTGGCTAGCGTAAATTAGTAGAGATACACACTACGGGCAAGCTTATGTTACAACCACGGGATGCATATGAATTGTTTGTGAGAGTGAGCGAATTTTGTTCAAATTGTGGGATGTCCTTAATTTATATTCAAAAGCGTATTTGAATGTGTGGACTAGTATATATTCACTCTTTCATTTGTTGGTAAGGGCACATGATCTCATGAATGATTGGTGATGTTGTAAACTTCCTTGTTGGGTGAGTACGTGAGTTGAAGGTGATTAGTGGTTACAAGTTGGCTTTTGAGGTTCGGTGGTGACAAATAGGTCGTTGGATGATTGATTTGAAATGTTATACTTGGGCATGCTTAAACAGGAAGAATGTGAAATTTTGTATTTTCATGCTTGTGTGCCCTGTATTGATCATAGTCAAGGGTAGAGTGTATGGTTAAAAGTTGAATTGCTCCTCTATAGTTGAGACTTGTACGTAGTTGGGGGTTATTTTATAGTCTCATTGCTCGAGGACGAGCAAGAGTCTAAGTGTGGGGTGTTGATGTTTAGCTTAAAGTATATATATTTATATGTATATCGCTTCATGTTTTACTTTTGTTTCATGGATTTAGGATGTAAAATGTGTTTAATTATATTAATTTGAGGTATTTTTATGTGTAGAAATGATCCGGGAGAAATTGGGGGCGAAAGGTGCGAGACTAGAGCCAAAACGGACGAAGAAGCAAAAAAGGGAATTTCCAGCGCCACAACCAGCGCCTAGCGCTACCTGTTGCGTCAGAGACAGTATGCTCCAAATTTACAGCGCCAGGGACAGCACCTAGCACCGGGCTGGGCGCTGGTGGTGTGAAGTTTGTCCAATTTTGCCTGGGACAAGGTTATTTCGGCCCTAGACCTACCCAACACGTATAAAAGCAAGACTGAGCTTATTTTTAAAGGGGAGACGCCACTTTGAAGGGAGAATACACACGAGAAACATCCGGGAGCGAAGAGATCTCAGTTTTCTTCATATTTTCTTAGTATTTTCAATTATCCAACACTTATGAAATTGTTTGCTATTATCATGAGTGCCTAAAACCCATAGTTCTGAGATTGTGATTTAGCCATGAATATTATTTTTTAACGTTGAGTTAACCTTTATTATAATTCACTAATATATGATTGTTTCTTCAATCCTGTGATTAATTGCTTATTTATCTGGCAAGCAGTTAGGTTCTATTTACTATCTATGCTATACTTGGGAAAGCCACGTTTAGATTAGAGAAGAATTGAAGAGAGCATGACCTTAACTCTTAGGTGGGGCGGATTTGTGGTTAGGATAGGAATATACCTAGTCACCATACTTAATTAAATATCATAATCTTAATGCGTTCGTGATAGATTGATTCCATAGGAATATATGTGTTAATCTATTTTGAATAGGCGATTAGTACATCGGGAGAAGGCTATGAGAGCAATTATCGATTAATTAGCAACCATGAATGAATTGTATGAAAGGGAGAGTTAACTGGAGCACAATAGGATTGGTGAATCGATCACAACTCTGGAATATTTGTCTCTATTAAATATATAACAATCATTTTACTGCTTGATAATTTAGTTATTACTTGGAGTTAAAATTTAGTATAATGACATTCTTGAACTTGAATTGGCTTGACTAAATAACAATCTTGGTGAATTTAGTGGGTAGTTGATACAAGTATTTGTGGGTTCGACACTCAACTTATCATTTTATTACTTGTATGACCATGTATACTTGTGTGTGCGTTTGGAGCAACACTTTACGTTATTTCAGACCTTTATATGTACTATTCCAATAGCTTGTGCACTTGTGACACCGAGTTCAGGGATTTGTAGCTGATGTTTTAATGTTTTAACTTTCGCATTTACATTTAGATTATTCCAGTTATTTCAGTTCTTTATTGATGTTATCATTTAAACTGTTAAAAGAAGTAAATTGTTCTAATGTTGGCTTGCCTAGCAAGTGAAATGTTAGGCACCATCACAGTCCCAATAGTGGGAATTCCGAGTCATGATAGGTATCCTACCCCAATCCAAAAGCCTTCATTAAAACTCGAAAGAAGTCCTACTTGATTTGAACCAAGTAAGATTACATTAATGGTGATCTACATGAGGGGCAAGCATATGGTACTTAAAGCCTTACTTGTGATATTCCTTTGTGAGAGAATAGTGAACCTTTCATTGATATAAAGATTGACTGCTAATTCTTGAAGTGAGATTTGAAAATGGAAGGTAGAAGAGGAAGAGTTTGGAGTCCACCATGATCTACATAATAGAGCAAGAGTCCTCGATGAATGAAGTCAATTCTTGAAGCTCAAGTGTCACATTAGAGTTATAATTGCATAATATGTGATTTGTCACCTTGTTGAAAATGCATGAGTATTGTGGGTAATTGTTGGTCCCAACTGAGTATGAATGTCTTACAATTAACGCATTGAAATGACCTTTAACTTTGAGGAGGTGGGAACTAATCTATTTTCTTGAGGACAAGCAAAACTTAAGTTTGGGGGAGTTGATAAGTGTGGATTTTAACCACTTATTAGTATCTTCTTGCTTTAAGTTTAGTTCGAAGTGTTGATTCTTATTGATAAAACTAATGAAATTGTGCAAATTGTAGGCATGTTGGAGAATTTGACCTTAACGAAGAACTCTAACTCAAAAAAGATTATTCCAGCTCATATAGGCAAGAAGGAGTGTAGCAGGCCAAAGTGCGGTCCACAAAAGGAATTCTGCAGCCGCAGAAAAAAGTGTCGTCCGCACAAATAATTTTGCGGACATATATCTTGTACCTGAAGCTCAAAGAATGTTTGGGGAAGTGTGGTCCACATACTAAATCTGCGGCCGCAAAACATGGTCACACTGACAAGAATTCAAAAGGTTCAGAGAATGCGCAAAACGACAAAATGTGACGCCATGCCAAAAGTGCAGCCTCAAATGGAAAAGTGCGGCTGCAAAACATGGTCACACTAACAAGAATTCAAAAGGTTCAGAGAATGCGCAAAAAGACCAAACGTGACGTCTTGCCAAAAGTGCAGCCTCAAATGGAAAAGTGCGGCCGCAAAAGCTGAAGTGCATCAGCGCATGGAATTGTGCGGCTGCAAAATCTCTACACTTGCTGGAGCTAAGAAAAGTGTGGACTGCACATGGAATTGTGCAGTCACAGAACCTCACGAATGGCATTTTTGTCTGCAAATTTTGGGCCACCATAAATAGATGGAAAATACTTTTTTAGGGCAAGTTTTGTAATAGTTTGAGCTGTTGACGTTATATTTTACTGTTTTTGGTAATTAGTGGCTATTTTGGGTTAAGAATTATTAGTTTTATTAAATTAATCTTAGTTGTGGCTTTAATTAGTTCTTCTTCTTTGTTTTCTTCTATTTCTACTATGAGTAGCTAGATTTTCTCTAGGGTTGTAACCCAACACTAGTGTATAAAACTTATGGGTGATTAATTTTATGCTTGTTTATGATTGGATATTTGTTATTTAGCCTTGTTCATGCATTATTTCTAGAATTAATAGTTACAAACATTGATTCATGCTTATTTGACTTGGTTCTTACTTGATAAAGTGGCACTTAGTTTAGAAAACCCTTGCTAACAAGAAATTGGACTAGTTAAGCTTTTGGCTAGTCTAATTAAAGGGTTTGAACTAGAGATAGGGAAAACCTGAGTTGAGCTCATATCAATTATTTGAATTGATAACCAATTGGGCTTGAGAAGCCCAATTTAGGCAAAATCATTCTATAACCAAGAGGTATTGAGTGGATGATTTAGAATTTAGAATTATAATACACCTCAGTCACTAAACCAAGCATTAACGTGATTTACCCATTACGGTAGCACCTCAGCGAAGGTCACATCCCTTGGCATTTTACCCATTTAATAAAAACAACAAAAACAATTTATTGCTTTCTAGTTTCTTCTCCTTAGTTTAATCTTGTTAGTGTTAATTTTAGAAGTAGAAAACAAAATCCCTTGTTTGAGAGTGCAATTGAGCTGTTTTATTTATCCTTATCAGGTGTACACCCTAGCACCCATATTAAACTCCCTGAGGAAATCGACCCCGACTCTTGTTGGGTACTATTCTTCCAACAACCGTTTCCACTCACTATTTAGTGTGGATTAGACGTGGATCAACCTTCCTGGCCCCGACATGGGCCTTAATGAAAGAATCTATGAGCATCTCAAAGGAATCTATTGAGTGTTCGGGTATGAGTGAATACCATGTCAAGGCCCCTTTTGTGAGGGTTTCTCTGCATTTCTTCAGCAAAACTGACTCAATCTCGTGTTGGGCCGAGTCGTTTCCTTTCACTGTCATTGTGTAACTTCTGATGTGCTCCTGAGGGTTTGAAGTCCCATCGTACTTCCGTATGTCCAGCATTTTGAATCGTTTTGGGAATCAATTCTGGAGATGCGCTTGGTTTAAACGGCAATTGGGCGTACTTCTTCGATTCCGGGCCTTTCAACACTAGTGGTGCGACCGAAAGTTGATCCATTCTAGCATGGAACTCTTTCGCGTTCTGATCCATCCGCTAGTTCATCACTCTCATGAATCTCATGGGATTGGTTTTGAAGGGATCATTACCGATGTCATTCCCGGATCCGCTACTGGTCCCCTCGGTTCCGTCGAAGCCGACCTTACCCCTCGGGGTGTTATTATCAACTCTTTGAGTTTCTTGATTTACAAGAATGTCGGGAGGAGCTGGACCTCTTCCATTTGCGTTGTTGGAAGCGCCTGACAACGCCTGCTTTAATTCCTTCAAGACCTGGTCCTGCCTTGAGAGATGGCCATGATGGCCTTTTGCTCTTCTCTCAAGATCCTCACCGTTTCCACAACACGCTCGTCCTCAGCATCACCGGGAGTCATTTCCCTCACATGTCCAGGATATTGTCCACCATCGACCGGAGTTGCTACGTCCCCCTAATGGTAAGATAGAAACCCGTGTTTTGGCCTTAGTTTCCACTCTAATTACTATATTTTATGTGTGTTCGAGCTTAAATAATGGTGATATGCACTTATTACATGTTTTATGCCTTGCAGGAAATGATTCCAAGTTAAAAAGATAAATTGAAGCTAAATAGAACAATTTGGAGCTTTAAAGTCTGAACAAAAGCTAAAGAATTAAACGGGATAGCATCCGGGGCTCGTGGACCGGCGTTGCATAGGAAAGTTAGAAAAAAGCACATGGGCTAGAGAAAAATGTACTTGTGCGTCGCATAAGGTGTGGCATTAAGCGTCGCATTAGTACAAAATTTCGTTTGAATTTTGAGAAGTTCAGAGACTTGGAGTTTTTGGGTCTGATAGAAAAATACACTAATGCGAAGCATGGCGCGTGGCTTAGTGCGACACATTAGTACAAAGGTCTGTCAGACAAGCGGAGTTCAGAAAGTTTGAAACTGAGTAAATTACACTAATGTGACGCATAATGCGACGCATGGTGCGATGCATGAAGTGTAAAAAGCTTGCAGGTTTTCCCACTTCGGCTCAAAGAGGGTAGTTTCATCCGGGTTTGTTCCTACTTGGTATAAATACACTTGAAACATGTTTTTTGAAGGGAATTTTAACCTACCGAATATTGGAAGAGCATTGGACACTCAAAGCACAAGAATTCATCTTTCTTTCCTCAACTAAACACCTGGCTTGGATTGAATTCATGTTTTATTATTATTCAACTTTATTTATGATGAATTTCCCCATGAATATGGAGTAGTTTACCTTAGGGATTGATGGATATAGTGTTTTGAATATATTTGTGAATTTTAACTCTACTTCTTTGCTTGAATTCGTTTATGGAGCTTTAAATTTATTGCAACTTTATTCACCAGTTTATTTTAATCGAAAGAGGAATATTTTGGTGATTATCTTTGCATTATTTTGTTTGTTTAATTCAGCGATTGTTTTAAGTAATCGAAAGATCTTGTTGAATTGTTGATTAAATCAAATTAGGAGAATATTCGAGAAACGTTTTTCAGAAGACTAATACATTAATGCGCGCTTGCATATGTTCACAATGCTTATATTAGTTAACCTCGTAGAATTAAGATTCAATCGAGAGATGAGTCTTGACTACACGTTTGAGCTAATCATCGAGTGAATTCGTGAGAATCATTAGAACTTTAGAGTGAATTGAACTAGAGTTAGATCCCAAATAGCCATCTTGCACCTATCCTGTCATGACCCTTATTTCTCCCATTGATATTCTGTGTTGCTCAACTTTTTTCTTTCCTTGATCAACTGTTAATTGTTTTAGTTTCAAAGTTAATTTTAGTATTAATAATCCCAACCATAGTGTTAATCATCCTGAATAGTGTTAAGCTAGAAATTACTTGAGCATTGTTTAAATCCGATCCCTGTGGAGACGATAATTAAACTATACTATCATTTCCAAGCGAGCATCAATTTTGTATTGTATTTTGCGCTGGTCAAATTTTGGCACCGTTGCCGGGGATTGGCAATCAATAGTGTTCAAAATAGTTTTTGGTGCTAATTCATGAACCTATTTTTTTTTTACTCTTCATGGGTTTTCTCTTCCGTGTGCAAGCAACAAGTTGACTTCTCTGGTGTATTACTCGATCATCATTGATTCCATACAATCCAGAGGTGGAAAAGAGTCAGTGACAATTGAGGAAAGAGAAAGAACTCACCGGAAAGTTCTTGCAGCAACCTTCAACCCAAGGACACATGGCTAATAACGGTGACGACGGGGTAGATTTAGCTGAAAAAGAGGCAGCACAACATAGAGAAGAAGTTGCACAAATAGCAACTAAGGAAGCCCATAGAGTTGCTTGTGAGACTATCAATCTAAATCGACCTTGGCTGAAGACCAGTTCAAAAATATGGGACCTAAGCCTGGTAGAACATTCGGTGATTATGCCAGACCAGTCTACTATCAGGGATTGTTCAATGTCAAACCTCCATCCGTAGCAGCAAATGATTTTGAGTTGAAGCAAGGTTTGCTTCAAACTATCCAAAACAACTGTGTTTTTAGAGGGAAGGTGAATCAAGATCCTAACACTCACTTGATGGATTTTGAGGAAATCATAAACACCTTCCAATACAACGGAGTGTCAAAAGATGCAGTCTACATAAGGGCATTCCCCTATTCACTAAAAGATGACGTGAAGCACTATCTTCGTAGCCTACCAACTGGGTCGATCAGGACATGGGAAGATATGACTAAAAAGTTCCTTAACAAATAATTCTCAGCTGCAAAAACAGTGAAATTTAGAAGCAAAATTCACAACTTCTGCCAGAAGGACACTGAAACAGTTTACGAGGCTTGGGAAAGATTCAAGGAGATATTTAGAAAGTATCAGCATAATGGGATTGAATTTTAGATGCAACTCCAGGACTTTTTGGATGGACTGACACCAGCCTCACGACGAACTCTAAGCACTGCAGTTGGAGGTCCTTTAATGAAGAAGACCCCTAAGGAGATTGTTGCAATTCTTGATGAGCTCTCTGAAGATCCTAACCAATAGCCTGCTGAGAGTAATGATAGAAGAAAATTAGCTGGGGTTCATCAAGTAGATTCTAACACATCAGTACAAGCCCAGCTCGATGCCATGGCCAAAGAGATAAGAAAGTTGTCCTTAGCCAAGGTCCAGAGCCAACCATCATCAATTTGTGACTTTTGTGGAATTGGTTATCCAACGCATGAGTGTCAGGCCTCAACTGCAGATGAAGTGGTAAATGTCGTGGGAAGTTTTAATAGAGGCAACTACTAGAGTGGCAATAATTTTATCTCTATGGGCAGAGGCACCCAGGCTTTTCTTGGAGTTAACCAAGTGGTAGTCTGAACTCATAGCAGTAGCATAATCTGAGACCCCAGAGACAAGGAGCTCTAGGATTTCAGAATAAGCAGAGGCAGCAATACTAGCCTCCATATTCTAATAAGTCTAGATTGGAAGATCTAATGAAGGCTTTTATTATTAAGACGGATGGGAGATTTGAAACTCATGGTGTAGCTATTCGAAACTTTGAAAGGCAAGTGGTGCAGATTGCTAGTCTGTTATCCGAGAGTCTCCAGGAAATCTCCCTACGGATACCAAAAGGAATCCAAAGGAAACAATAAATGCAGTCTCTTTGAGGAATAGCAAAATATTGCAAGATCTGTTGGTAGTAGAGACGAATGAGTTGATGGGAAATCAAGCTAAGAATGAAGGAGAGCAAAAAAGTGATCAACATCGTAGGAATGAAAGTGAGGCGGAGCAAGAGGATGATCTGAAGAAGACAAATTTGAAGTTCCAACAAGGAAGAGGAAAGACAAACAAAGAAGTAATGAAGAGATCGATGAGAGTAAATAAATGTCTGCTCTACCTTTTCCCCAGAAGCAAAGAAGAGAGAAGCTGGACTAATAATTTGGGCGTTTTCTAGAAGTGCTCAAGCAGGTGCATGTTAACGTACCTTTCATAGAGGTGCTTTTACAAATTCCAGCATATGCCAAGTTCTTAAAGGAGATATTGTCCAACAAGCGAAAAGTGGAGGAGACATCGGTAGTCAAGCTCACAGAACATTGTAGTGTTATTCTACAAAATAAGCTCCCTCAAAAGTGTGGAGATCCGAAGAGTTTTACTATACCTTGCTCTTTAGGAATCACTAAATTTGAAAAATCATTGTGTGATTCAGGTGCTTCCATAAACCTTATGCCTTTGTCCATTTACAAGAAATTAGAGAGAGAAATTGGAGAAATCAGATCTATACTTGTGTCCTTGCAGCTGGCGGCTCAGACCAGAATCATACCTGAAGGAATAGTGGAGGATATGCTAGTTCGGGTGGAGAAATTTGTGTTCTCTGTGGACTTTATTGTGGTGAACATGGAAGATTATAGGGAAGTCCCTCTGATTCTAGGGAGACCCTTCTTGGCTACTGGAAGAGTGATTCTGGACATTCAATAAAGGCAGCCCCTGCTCAGAGTGGGGGAAGAAAAGGTGTTCTTTAAGATGGTAGGAGCAATAGGGCTCCTAAAAGAACTAGCCGGAGAGAGTAAGCATGATAAGTGTGGGGTGCATCCAAAGAAGTCAGAAAAGAAGCTCTCAGCATGGATGTGTGCACTGGGTCGGGCGCGCAAAGGAGATCCTGGCTACTATTCAGACCTCGACTTG
Source organism: Nicotiana attenuata (assembly GCF_001879085.1). Lineage (NCBI taxonomy): Eukaryota > Viridiplantae > Streptophyta > Magnoliopsida > Solanales > Solanaceae > Nicotiana > Nicotiana attenuata. The sequence goes on along the minus strand of NW_017670737.1, from coordinate 359,336 downwards.
ATGAATCGGGGGAGTTTCCTTTACCTCTTGCTTTTTATTTATGTTTCATGGGGACATGCCACAATATAAAGCGTGGGGTGGGGGATGTAAATATGTACATGTATGTTTGTTTTCTTGTGTTATATTTGAAGATAAAATAAATTTGATTTTTCCCGACGATGAATTTCCTCGACTGTCTTCTTAATGGATCAAAGTCAAAGAAAAAAAATTATTGTTTTTCCTAGGTAGTGTAACAATTTCTTCTTGGTTATCTTTGTACCGCAGTTCTTTTCCAAAGGTTTTGCTTGAACCTGGTGTAGTCAGTTTTTCTTTTATTTGGAATAATGAAGTCATGTGCTATGGCATTAAATGGAGATGACTTTTCTTAACTTTGTTATGCCTTGAGAGTATGTATAAGTGGTTGAATTTGGTTGATTTTGATGTTGCTTAACTGCTTTGACTAGAGAGTCGGGATAGATCCGGTCCTAAGTGAGTTATGTGCCAATGTGTGTGAGATTTTGTTGATATTTTATGCATGTCACTTGATGTCTAGAACTCGCCACGTGTGTTTGCAAAGCGAAATAGCAGTCTTGTTAAGTCTAGGAAGTAATATAAGCATTTCTTTGTCTAGCAAATTATAAGTTTATGACCCGCCTAATTGTTCTATATCCTAATTAGCCCAATTGAGCCTGTAATCATATTTCTTTGGCAACCACCCTACAAGCCTGATCCATTTTATTTGATTGACTATTTGTTTGAACCTTTTACCTCTCTTGAGAATTTGACATTGTTATGAGATTGTGAAAGTCTAAGTGCATGTATGGTTCGGTTTTCTAGTGGGACTAAGAAATATGGAGATAGGTGCACTATTTGAAAATTTATGAGAGTCACTTGTGAGAAATTGAAAGAATAAAAAATGAAGTTGCTTGAAAAAAAAACAGAACATAGAAAGAAAAGAAAAAGAGTTTATATATGCATTAGAAAGAAATAAAATTGATTACTTGATAGTGGTATGTTCTCATTGTGTCTGTGCTTAAAGAAATTGGGAGCTTGATGTTATTATGTGTGAAGGTCGAGGGTTTGGTTCAACACAAGTGTGGGGTTTAAATTGTTAATGCATACATATTAAAGTGCGTAGGGGGGGTGTATTCACTATATCCAAATGTATCCTACCCGTCCTGCAGCCTATATTACAACAAAATAAAGTCCTAGTTGATCTTTGACTGAATGAGCTCAATTAGTAGACTATTACACTACGGGCGAGCCTATGGTACATTTTTTGTGGCGCATGAATTTTATTTCTAAGAGTGAGTTAATTCTTTCTACCTTGAGTTCCTATTTATTTTATGAATGTTATTGTGTGTGGAACTACTCTCTATTTTTTGTTGTGAGGCACATGACTTGCGAAGGAAAGGTAATGACGTTGACCTCTTGTTAGAGTAAGTGAGCAGGTTGTGAACAATGCGTGGTGCTTTTGAGTCGAGCTTTCAGTCTAGGATATTATGATAGGGTGCTTAGTATGCTTTAAAAAAATTCTTGGCATGATGCATTAGGGAAGTTGTTTGATGAACAGGTCATCCCTGTGTGAAGTGTAGTTTGATTGCACGAGGACGAGCAATGATCTAAGTGTGGGGCCGTTGCGGGTGTCACTAATTCAGTCCTCATGTTGAGGCAGATTTTTCGTGCGCCTCAATATTGTGTGCGATGTTGACATCGTTACCTACCATTTTTTGACTTTTTGCTATGAAACAAAGAATCAAACGAGTTAGTAATAGATGCAAGGATCAACTTAATTACGCAACTGTCTAAGCCCCACGGTGGGCGCCAAACCATTTACCCATAAAACAGTACAGTTGAATTTGTTGCGTGATTTATAGACAAGCAAATTGATTTGATCTGAAATGATAAACAAATTAAATTAAGAATGATGCTTAGTGATAAATTTAAAGGAAATATCAAGCCTGGCTCAGGGAGCAATGCTTCCGGTGACAGTAGTAAGAGTAGTATCAGACAGAAAGTAAGTTGTATTAGTTAGCTTGAGAATAAAGTATATCATAAGTTTTTGCCAGAGATTTCATGTCATTTCAATGGTTGTAGGAACTACTATTTATAGCTATACCTAGGAAACAAGATACTAGGATCAATATCCTAATAAATGACAATAAAGGAGACCATTGATGAAGGTGTAATGGTAGGCCATAAATGCCAAAATTCTCTGCCAAAGGCTGCTTATTTAATATTAGGGAATATTCTTCATTAAATGTCATCTGGATACAAACATTCGTTCTGCTTCCATTGATTATACTCCTTTCGGGATCTATCCGATACCAACTGCAGATGTTGTCCTCGTTTTCGATTCTTACTTGATTCATCTTCCATCTGCCTCCGGTTCCACGTGTCACGCTATTTTTTGATCATTTAATTTAAACTAGTTTTACCCTATACATGAACCTTCGCTAAAAATTACACTTATATATAAAGTTTCTTTTTGTGTATATATATTAGGTATTGAATCTCCTTATATTCTTTGTGTGTTTACGTTTTGTAATTTTTGAATACCTTTGGTGAAAATTCTGCTTACGCCATTGTTTAAGCTTAAACAGTAAAAAAATAGTGACTAACCAAGAGGGGAATATGTGAGATGTTATCACTGGAGACAACAAAGTTGTTTTGTTTCAAGATGGATGGATAGAGGTATGGAAAAATGGTGGAGCTAGAATACAGAATATGAATATCAACGGAGTATATCTCAATAAGCTATCTATTAATAACAGATTTGAGAGCCTAACCGTGGATGATAACTCAAGTCTAGGACATAGCAGCTCTCCTTTTGAACAATTACCTAGAGAAGCAACAGGTACAATAGTTGAGATGCCACAAGAAACAAAATATGACCTAAATTACGATGATATTTCTAATGAGACTAATACCTCAGAGGAGTCTTTTGATGAGGCAGAAGATCAATTTATTCAAACCACTGATGGACCTATGATTGAGGCATATGATGTTCAGAGACATATAGAATATACATGCCAACAAGGAGGGTTATCACCAAGAAAAGCTGTAACAGATAAAAAGGAAAGGAAAACTAGAGAAGCTCCTATGACCAGAAGTCAAAAGAAACTTTCCCAAATCCTCTTAATATCACTTCAACATGATCAGTGTCCTTAATTGGAATATCCGGGGCATGATGTCCCAAACTGCAACTAAACGATTGATGTGTCTTATCAAAATGTATAAACTGTCCTTGGTAGGCCTCACGGGTTGAGTAAGAGCATTCCTTTTATAGAATGCTTAAATGATTGTGGATTATATGATGTCGGATTTGTGGGGAACACTTACACATGGTGTAATGAGAGGAAGATGGAGGACGTAATTTGAAAAAGACTAGATAGATTACATGTGAATGATGAATGGGATGTTAATTTTTCTGAATCAAAAGTAATACATCTTCCAGGATAAGTTCTGATCATTATCCTCTACTTATAACCTTTGAAAACAAAGACGAGGAGTTTATCAAATAATTTAAGTTTCTTAACTTTTGGGTGGAACAACATGATTTCATGGAGATTGTTCAGCAGGGCTGGAATATGGAAGTTAGGGGAAACATATATTAACTCCATTGATCAATACACTAGATCATAACTAATAAGGCCAAGGTAAAATTGGTGATTCAACACAAGATGGTGGATACATTTTGGAGACAGAAGGCTCATTTGAAGTGGCAATTAGAAGGTGATGAAAACACACAATATTTTCACAGTGTGGACATAGGCAGAAGGATGTTATTACACATTCATAGAATCAAAGTAGATAATACCTTGATTGAAAATGACATAGAAATTGCTAATGTTGTTTGATTTTTATCAACAACTATTCACTAGAGATAACAAATATATTGACATGAGAATCGTACAACAAATCCCTAGGATAATTATGGAAGAGGACAATAATTTTCTAATTACAGCTCCAACAAAAGAAGAAGTTAAGGAAGTTGTCTTTAGTATGGATCATAATAGTACCTCTAGACCAGATTGATTTAATGGTTTTTTCTTTCAGAGGACTTGAGATATAATCATAGATGACATAACAGACATGTTCAAAGAAGTAATCAATGGGGAGCATATGCCTAAATTCTTTACTAGTACCTGCTTAGTATTACTCCCTAAAGTTGAGACGCTTCAAACCTTTAAAGATGTCAGACCTATTAGTTTGAGTAATGTCTCACATAAGATTGTTTCAACAGTTTTAAATGCTAGACTTTCCAAGTTCATTCCAAGTTAATATCCCGTCATCAAAGTGGCTTCGTGAAAGGCAGGACTATTGGCGAGAATGTACTATTGGCCTAGGAAATCTGTAACGACCTGATCAGTCATTTTGTGTAATTCGAACTGTAACCCCCTTTAATGCTTCACACATATGTGTTTATAATTTTATGACTTGTGGGGTTGGTTAGTTTCGTTTCAGGGAGCTTTCGGGTTGATTTGGACCCTTAATTCTTGACTTAGAGGTTTAAATTAGAAAATATTGACCTAACTTAGACTTTTATGAAAAGGACCCTGGAACTATATTTTTATGGCTCTGATAGCCTCGTAGCGTCATTTTGGACTTCGACTTAAACTCGGAATAAGATTGGAAGTCCGTAGGTTGATTTTTGTTGATTTGCCGAAATTTGGCAACTTGAAGATGAAAGGTTTAACCGGGGTTGACTTTTAGCTATCGAGCCCGGAATTCGATTTTGGGACTTGGAATAGGTCCGTACGGTATTTAGAACTTGCCTGCAAAATTTGGTGTCGTTTGGAGTTGATTTGATAAGATTCGGACGCTTAGTTGTTATTTTAGAGATTCTTGAACTTTACTTTGAAATTCATGCATTTTAGTGTTTCATTCGTAGTTTTAGATGTTATTTTTGTGTTTTGATCACGCGAGCGAGTTTGTATGATATTATTAGACTTGTGTGGATGTTTGGTTTGGGGCCCAGAGGGATCGGATGAGTTTCGGACATGCTCCGGAGTGGTTTGGACTAAAAATGGAAAAATCCGGTGTCTGGTGCTCTGGTGTCGCAAATGCGAACACCAGTGTTGCATATGCGAAGGTGACAGAGGAGGGGCAGTTGTCGCAAATGCGACTCACCCTTCGCATTTGCGAAGATAGTAGGATTTTTTCTTGGTTCACAATTGCGATCATTTGTTCGCATTTGCCAAACTCCTAGCTTCGCAATTGCGAAGCTTTTTCTCGTAAATGCAAACCCTGTGTCGCAAATGTGACATCTCCAGTTGGTTAAAGGGCTGGGAGACGGAATTTTTGAACTCATTCTCTCATTTTTGAACCCTAGACTGGGTAGGAGGTGACTTGGAGAGGGGATTTTTACCTACAAACTTTGGGTAAGTGATTCTAATTGTATTCCGTCAACATATCTTAGATTTTAACATCAAAATCATGTGAATCAATGTGAAAATTTGTGAAACTTTGTTAACTTTTCGAAAATGAGAAATTTAGTTTTGAGAGCTGATTTGGACTCGGATTTTGAGACTAATCACATATATGAACTTGTGGGTTCATGTGTAGACAGAATATACCATTGGACCTGGATTTTGACCGAGCGAGCCCCATTTTGACTTTTGTTGACTCTTTAGGAAAGGTATAAAGATCTTAGCTTTATCTATTCCAATTGAATTCCTTAGCATTTTCTGATGATATTAAGTCGATTTTGGTTAGATTTCAGCCATGTGGAGGCAAATTTCAAGGGGAAAGCTATTTCTGAGTGTTGTTTGGCCTAGTTGAGCGAGGTGACTTGCCTAACTTTGTGTAGGGGAATTATCGCTTAGAATTGGTATTGTTTGATTCAAATATGCTAAGTGAAATCTGTGTACACAAGGTGACGAGTGGGTACACGAGTTGTACGTGGTAATTGTCTGGTTTAGATTGCTTAGACTAGTTCCATGCTTTAGTTGAAATTCCATATCATGTTCTAATTCTCATAGTAAATCCATTCCTACTTGTGTTAGTCTATCCTTACATGCCTTAAATGATTTTGTTAACACTTATTCTACCACCTAATTGATAATTTTCTCTAAGGTGTTACGAGTCATAAACAGGTTTAGTAGAGTCTTGCAGATCGATACGGAGACGTATGTGCTTATCTTAGAGAGGCTACAAAACTGTTAGGAAAATTTCACTTATTTGATTCCTTATCGTGCGAATTGGTTGACTTCTAAAACTGGATCTTTGACTTTCTATTGTCTCACAGATGGTGAGGACACGCACTGCTGGATTCGACTATCAGATACTCGCGCCCCCTGCTAGAGCCGCGGGAGGCCAGGGCCAGGGCAGAGGCTGAGGAGGGGCACGTGGTGCAGCCAAAGCACCTGCTCGAGTTGCGACAGAGGAGCCACCAATAGCTCCCATTGGGGGACAGTCACCCGAGGTGCCTGTTGCTACCACACCACTTCAGGAGACCCTTGCACAGTTCCTCGGCATGTTCAGTACCTTAGCTCAGGCGGGGTTGATCCCATTTGCACCAGCCACATCTCAGGCTGGTACGGCCCGTACCCCAAAGAAGTGGGTCCAGGTTGATCATGTCCCAGAGGTTATACCGGTACGGTCTGTTGCTCCGATTCAGCCCGTGGTTTGGGCAACAGCATCTGAGGAGGAGCAACTTTGGCTCGTGAGGTTAAAGAAGTACCACCCTCCTACTTTTAGTGGATTAGCTTTAGAGGATGCACATGGCTTTCTTAAGGAGTGCCACCGTATTCTCCTCACTATGGGTATTGTGGAGACGAGTGGGGTTGATATTACTACCTTCCAGCTATCCAAAGCGCCATATCAGTGGTGGCGAGTGTACAAGGAGGGTAGCCCAGCCAAGGTAGCTTCACTTACATAGACTCAATTTTCATAGTTAATCTTGAGAGACTTTGTTCCTTTGAACCTTTGGGATGCATGGTGTGCAGAGTTTGAATAGTTACGCCAGGGTACTATGACAGTGTCAGTGTATGCTGTTTGATTCGGTGATTTGTCCAGATATGCACCTACCTTGGTTTCTACAGGTAGAGAGCAAGTTCGTCGATTTATCGAGGGGCTCAAATATGGTATTAGATTCAGCATGGCTAGAGAGTTGGAGACAGGTACTCCATATCAGCAGGTGGTTGATATTGTATGGAGGTTGGAGGGTATGTAGGGTCGTGAGAGAGATGATAGGGAGGCCAAGAAGCCTCGAGGTACGGGAGGATTTAGTGTTGGTCATGATGCAGCTACAGTTCGTCATGGTAAAGGCTGTGTGAGCCGTCCAGTTCATTCAGCACTTCAGCTTTTAGTGGTGCTCTGGTTGTTCCGAGGTCTCAAGTTGCACACTTTGCTCAGCCACTTTCTAGTGCACCTACTACACGGGGTGCCTTCAGCGGTCAGTCCAGCCGACCAGGCCCGAGCCAGTCCCAGCTGCGAGCACGTGATTTTTGCCCTATATATGAATTATTCCCAAAAATTCAAACAAAATAATTTCTCTTTCATTATTTTACACTTTTGTGAATTTTGTGTTATTTTCTGTTAATTGTTTGCATTTTTATTTGTGCATTTTTATTTCATATGAAAAATATAAAAAATATGCCTGACATTTGCATTTAGGATCTAATTTCATATTTAAGGATTATTTAGTGGTTAAGTTGTTTTTAGAACAAAATTTAAAGAAAATAACAAAAATAGTCCATTTTTGCATTTTTTTAATTGTTAGTTGTTGAATTTGTCTTGAGTTTATTTTAAATAGGAATTAATTAGCTTAATTTTGGAAATAAATTAGGTTTCATTTTAATTTTTGCATTTTTATAAAATCAGAAAAAAAATAATACAAAAGGAAATACAAAAATAAATAAAAGAAATAAAAATGAAAACAAAAGCAATTAAAAGGGGCTGCCTCAATAATGCCTAATTGGGCCATTTAATTGACTTCACCCAGCCCAAGCCACTGGCCCAAACGCCCTGCCCGGTCCAGTTGCCCCATACTCAAAACGACGTTGTTTTGACGTCGTTTAATCATGACTGTCCGTTTCCCCAAATCCAATGGCCACGATTGATCCTCAAATTTAAATAAAACTGTCCGAAAATTATACAAAAAACAAAAACACAATCCGTCTTCCTCGTACTCCCTGTAATGCCATCGACACCCCACCGTCCGCCACCGTCTTCCGCCCTAGCGCCGCGGCCGGAAATCGCCGCCGGCGGCGGCGATGCTCCGATGACCACAAAAATTACACCCTAGAACCACTGTTCTCCCCTCTTTCCAACCATGCCCTCAGCTCCCCTCGAATCATAGCCAATCTCGTCGAATATTCCATCTAAACTTTCCCGGCCATGACACCGCTTCTCCCAAACCGGTCCAAATTAACACCCTAGGTCCCTTTCCCCTCCCACTATCCAAATCCCCGGTTGGTTTTTCTCGAATCTGCCTCGAATTGGTCGAATCTCAGTCTGAATATTTTCCGGCCAAGACCCAAAGTATGCCAAATAGTCTCAAATTAACACCCTAGGTTCATCTGAGTCTCCTCTACCCAACCCCCATAGCCACTTGTCTCAAATCTGAATCGGGCGTTACAATTTTAAAAATCCCAAAGTCCGGCAGAACCCTAACTCAGAAATCTTGGGGATTTTGGACCGTAATTTCCCCAATCACGTGTTTTTTTTGAAAACACACGATTAGGGATGTTACGTGTCAAGAATCCCGGAGGATTCAAAACATTAGCTGGTCAGAGTTCGCCCCATAGTCAGTCGAATGCTCAAAATTAGTAAGTTGTTTCAATTCTGTTTTAATTCTGTTCAGTATGCTCTTGTTTAAATCTGTTTGGATAATTCTTTAATTCTTTAGGGCACTTTTGATTTCAATTTTTTTCTTCAGTATTTGATTCGTTACTGTTATTATTGGTTAGTGATAATTAATTAGTTTAGTCTAGTTTGATTCAGTAATTGCGTTAGTAATCCATGTTCAGGATCTAGCTTCAAGTGTTGTTCTTCATGACAATATTGTTCCCAAGTAGTCATATACGTTTAAGTGGTCTGATTTTTAGGTTCAGTTAGTCGACTCCTAGTTGTTTACTGCAATTTTGGTCTTAATTGTTCCAACCTCTTTGATTAACTGATTTGTCTAGTTTGATTAGCCCTAGACATAGATTGTTTGGTTATGGCTGATGGACTAGTTTAACTTGTTTCAGTAATTTCAGGGGATGCTAAGGGTAGTTTTAGGCATGGAAAAGGGTAGTTTAATCAGATTTGGTAATTGTTGAGGTAAAGTAAGGGTAGAAATAGGAATTATAATGGGCATAGAACCTTCTAGGATGGACTATAGTGCAGATTTCAGTAAACTTAGGGTAGTTACTTGTGTGACAAGTCAGAAATAAAGGATAAAAAATAGAATTAAAACAGGGACTAATGGGTAAAGGGAAATCTGAATTGGACCCTAAGTTCACCTATAAATAGGCATTCATTTGCCTTGATCACAAGTTGGGAGGGTAAACTCCCCCCCCCTCCCAAAAGTACTCTTCGTTCCCAGATTTGAAAGTAGAAATTAAAAAAAATAAGGAACCAAAAACAACAAAAATCTGCAAAAAAATCAAAATTATAAATACTGTTACATTGATGTTAGCCCAAATTTGTACCAGTTCTCTTCTCCTCTGTTTACTGAGTTTCTCTGAGTGTGACTGTAGTTTGCCGTTGGTTTTGGTTATTTCAAGCTGGTCTGGGGTTGGATTTTGGTCGACTTCTGTTTCATTAAAGCTCCAGGAGAAATTAAGTTTGCTTTCGAGGATGTTTGTTTGCATTTCGAGTAGTATTTGAGGCTTAAGTGGTTGTTGTGGGTTATTCGTTATTGCCGTTGGTGTTTGTTGAGATCTCTGGTATTTTTGAGTTCAATCTACCCTTGCATTGGTTGCCTGATTGATTGCTGAGGGTCATTTGATAGTTCTGCTGTCCAAATCTGTATCCGGCTAGTTATTTTAGTTATTCCTGGGCTAACTCCATTGTTGTTGCCTTGTTGTGCTACTGCTGACTCTTTTCTTCTTGTTTCCTTTGCAAATTCCAGGTACACATCCGAAACTGATTTGATGTAACTGTTGAATTGGAAGTACAATGAAGAAATTCCATCGAATTTATGCATTGAAGTTCGCCTCTGCTGATTGCTAATTTGTAGATAGTTTGTAGTAGTTATGTAGTTAATAAGCATAACTGAAACATTAATCTATCATTGTGCTAATTGAGACTGTTTTATTCTGTCAACATGTTGTTTGTTAATGGTAGCTTGGCATAATCTCTCATTGGTTGCTCTTTCATATAGTTTTGAAAAAATGGAAAATCAGGCTGTTTTTGATTGGCAATGGATTACTGATTTCGTATAATCATAGCGTGAATTTGTCTGAGTTTGAAAGCGTACTGTAAATGTTTCCAACGGGTTAATAGTTAGAAATGATAGTTGTTAAGCATGCAGTAGTGTTCAGCGATCTCGAATAAGGTAAAACTAAACGGGCCTTGGTACACTCGACTCAGGAAATCGACCCCAGGATCTCCTATTTGAGGTCTGATGGGTTTAGGTGTGGCAGACCACTTGGATTGGGCTCTTGGGCCAACTGCAATTGAGTTGGTAACACCTAATGTTCTTTTAATACAAAAATAGAGAATCGTAGTCCGTTTTTAGGCTGCCCTTTTGATAAAATAATGAGCCTAGCCTCGCTAAATAAAACACATAAATCGCGGGGCCCTCAATAAATGTTACATAAAAATACTTAGAATTCGGGCAGACCGTTTTAGAAAATTTCACGGTCCTCCTCAAAGATAATGAATGCGTAGTTGCTTAGGGCGCGTATTTTAATAATATTACCTTCCTAAATGTGGGTGCACATTTATGTGACCCAAATCTAAATCTCAACGAAGTCGGAATGTGTCAAAAGCCACGGGCGCACTGGTGTGACGTGGTTCGAGACACATTTTCACGACGTTGCAATTCTTATTAAAAAGACATAAAATAAAAGGCACATAGGTTAGTATATGTTTAAAAATCAGATAAAAGCAAATACAACAGTTGAGCGACCGTGCTAGAACCACGGAATCCGGGAATGCCTAACACCTTCTCTCGGGTTAACAGAATTCCTTACTCGGAGTTCTGGTTCGCGGACTGTTAACAGAGTCATGATCTCCTCGGATCGGGATTCAACCGGTGACTTGGGACACCATTAATCTCCCAAGTGGCGACTCTGAATATTAATAATAAATCCCGTTCTGATTGTCCTTTAATTGGAAAAACTCCTTTATACCCTTGCGGGTGTAGTAAAAAGGAGGTGTGACAGCTCTGGGGACTCTGCTGGGGAAAAGAACCCAGAACTTTGGTTCAGGGTTCAGAATTCGAGCTTAGATATATTGTTGTATTTGGCTTTATCTGATTTTCCTACATGTTTCATGCTAAATGTGCAGAATGTTGCTTTTTACCACTTTGATATTATCTGAACTGTATAGAAACTGTGCCGAAACCCTTCTCTTCTCACCTCCGGGGATGTGCTTACTGGTTGAGACTCCCTATTCTGTTAGTGTCAATACCCTGAAATAAGGAAGAGGCCGGACAAGTTACTAAGCCGGATGGCCTTTCGGTTCCCGGTACGTAGCCCCCTCCTCGACTCGAGTTGTCCGCTCGGGTACACAATCTAGAACACATACCCAGGTTCTGAACCTAGAAGAACTTGACTTCATGCCGGATCCCTAGTAGGAACGTTTATTTGCATCATGTGCATTTTGACTTAGGGGACTCAACACAGGGGTTGGGTCCGTCTAGGACAGGTGTACCCGGAATAATGGACCATCCTGATGCATCCTACTTGTGCATTTATCTGTCTTGGACTCGCATGTTGACCGGCTTTGAATATCTGAAAAATTGAAAAACAAAAGGGGAAAAGAGAAAATAGCAGTGTAGAGAGTTAATTTCCTATATTAGAAAAACCAATGTCCAAGTAGTGCCGAAATGCTGCCGAAGTTTTGAGAAAATGAAAAAAAAATAGAAGAAAAGTTCTTTTTAGTTTGCCAATGGAAAAGAAAAACAAAAAGAGTTTTATTTTCAAATTAGTTTATTTTATTTGCCACTGAAAAAGAAAATATAAAAAAAAAAGAATCCTGCTTTCAGAAATAGTGTATTTGCCAACAAAAAAAAAAGAGTCTTGTTTTCAAAAATAGTTAGATTTTTTTGCCCGAACTACGCTGGTTTGATTCTCACCGGATGTGAGATACGTAGGCAACCCTCATCGGGTCCAACCTCCCCTTTTCAAAAATAGCCAAAAATGCCAAATTTTTTAATTTCGTCATGAATAAGTCGGGTGCCGCCATTCTTGTTTAAACTAAGCCGAATGTCCCCAAAAGGGCGCCGGAAGGCTGTTTTTGCAAGAACAGCCACCCTGAGTCAGTTCAACAGTTAACAGACACAGCCTTAAAATCTTCTCCCTGAAGTGCTGAAAGGCCGTAACTGCAAAACCGGCCGTTTGTTTTAAAATTGGAAATTTGAACAAAAATAGTGTCATTTTTTTTTCTTTTCCTTTTAGGTCAAAATAAGTGATTAAATCACCTTAATAAATGTGCAGGATGAGCACGATTCGAAATAAGGGGAACTTGCATATAGGCCCGCGGCGAGACCGAATGATGTCCCGCGGGCGCCAGGAGCTTTAATGTATTCATGATTGTCTTCTGAGTCCGTATTTCCTTTTCTACTGGAGTCTGTAAAAGTCAGTCAGTTGATTAAGTCTGTATTTTCATTTAAAGAAGAATAGGGAGGATGGAGTCTGTAGTTCTTTTCTGCATTAGAGTCTGTTAGTTGTTTAATCTGTCAGTTTTGAGTCTTTGTAATAGATGTATTTTCTATCAATAAAATTGAAAATCCCAAAAAATATTTTGCTTCTACTTTACATTTATTCTGCAAGAACTACGCTCGTTCTGATTCACGCGGGGTCGTGATACGTAGGCAATCTCCATAGGATTTGACCATAACCAAAAGAAAAAGAAAAAAAAATGAGAAAAGAGAGGAAAAACCACAAAAGGCAAAAAGAAAAAAAGAGCGGAAAAACAAAACACAAGAAAGGAAGGAAATAGGAACGAGAGAAGACAAAGGCAAGAGTAAAGAAAAAAAGAAGGAAAAAGAAGAAAAACAAAGGAAGAAAAGTTTGCAATTGGAAATAAGGAAAAGCCGGGATGACGCATGCGCCCGATCAAAAGCTGTTACCAATGTGTTAAATGCCTTAACGCTAACGTGATGGTTTCATTTTGCCATATCATTTCAGACGGGTGGCTGGTTTGTGGTTTTAAAAGTAACTTTTCCCTGCAACACAAAGGCAAAAGGCAATGGCAGAGAACAACAGAACTGAGTTGCTTGATACCGATGTTCGACAACAGTTGGTGGAACGGGATAATGGGTTGGTTGAAGAGGTGCGGATGCTGAGACAACACATGACAAACATGTATCAAGCCTGGATGACTGGAAAGGCCCCACCCCCGCCACCACCAATTTTCCCGGAGGCTACCCAAACTCCCAACACAATGCCGGATGATCCTCCATATTCTCTAGATACACCCGCTTATCACGCTCTCCCCAACTACCCTAGTAGCTCCATCGCTCATCCTTCAATCACTTTTCCCCAATATTGCCCTCCTGTCATATCCGTTACCCCAGACAATGAACATCCACTCAACGCACGTAATGCCCGATTCCACCCTTCAGAGGTTGCCCAGAAGGTCCTTGATCCATACAAGAAGAGCTCCCAGGACGAGCAGATTCATGGTAGAAATGAAAGGGTTACGGGAAGAA
>NW_017670737.1:321539-343685 GCF_001879085.1 Nicotiana attenuata | reverse complement strand
CTCCTAGGATCACATCTTAGTCTGATGAATCTTTCTCCTAAGATAGGAAATTCTTAGTCTTGATGAATTGTTCTCATAAAGATTGAAGACCTAGTCTGATGAACTTTCCTCCTAGGTTCAAAATCTTATCTGAGGAATCTTTCTTCCTAAGATAGAAGGCCGTAATTTGATGAATTTGCTAGTCAAATGTCCTTGGTTTTACTCACAGGGATCGTGCAATTCCAATTAAGTTCTTTGGTTTTACTCTTATCATTGCATCAATAGCTTAGGTGATCTATATTTGCTAAACAACTCCCAAAATTTTCCTAGTGCGAACTGGGGCAGAATATTTTCTTTGTTTGTTTTGTTGCAGTCAGGCGCCCACCTGAAGAACAAGGGAATAATTTTCAAGCTTTGCAGTCAGGCGCCCACCTGGAGAACAAGGGAATACTTTTCAAGTTTCAGCAGTTAGGCGCCTACCTGGAGAACAAGGGAAGTGCAATTCAATTTCAGCTTTTAATTTTTAATATTTGATAACATGCTGTACCTAGTTACCAAACTGGGCAGAATATTTTCTTTGTTGTTTTGTTGCAGTCAGGCGCCCACCTGGAGAACAAAGGAATAATTTTCAAGCTTTGCAGTCAGGCGCCCACGCTGGGAGAACAAAGGGAATAATATTCAAGTTTCAGCATTCAGGCGCCCACCTGGAGAACGAGGAAGTGCAAATTCAAATTAGCTTTTAATTTTTAATATTTGATAACATGCTGTACCCAGTTACCGAACTGGGCGATAGAATATTTTTTGTTTGTTTTGTTGCAGTCAGGCGCCCACATGGAAACAAGGGAACAATTTTCAAGCTTTGCAGTCAGGCGCCCACCTGGGAAACAAGGGAATACTTTTTCAAGTTTTCAGCAGTCAGGCGCCCCATGGAGAACAAGGGAAGTGCAATTCAATTTTTAAGTTTATTAATTTTTAATATTTGACTAACATGCTGTATCCCAGTTACCCAAAATGGGGCAGAAATTTCTTCGTTGTTTATTTTTGTTGCAGTCAGAGGCGCCCACCTGGAGAACAAAGGAATACTTTTCAAGCTTCAGCAGTCAGGCGCCCACCTGGAGAACAAGGGAAGTACAATTTAAATTTTAGCTTTTAATTTTTAAATATTTGATAACATGCTGAACCCAGCCACCAAACTGGGGCAAAAAAAAAATTTTAATTTGTTTTGTTGCAGTCAGGAGCCCACCTGGAGAACAAGGGAATACTTTCCAAGCTTTGCAGTCAGGAGCCCACCTGGAGAACAAGGGAATACTTTTCAACGCGTCAGCAATCAGGGAGCCCGCTTGGAGAATAGAAGCATATATCTCAAATTTCAGCGGTCAGAGCATCACTTGGAGGAATGGCAAAACATCTTCTGATCATAATGCAAGGCAACACCAAGGATTCCATCAGCAAGAATACAAGTTCAAGCAACACAAGAGCAAGTTTGAAGACATAGATAGGACTTTTGTAATCATAGCTTAGGCTAGCTTCTTTTGTATTTTAGACACGGTGTAATAAGGAGGTCAGCGAGCAATAGCGGCAGCAAACAGCAGTGAATCACAAGCTCTGGTAGTCCCAGCTACCAAACCTTCTCGAACTACACTGACCTGATTCCTGTTTAGCCCAGGATATGTAGGCAACCTTTGAAGCAGGGTGCGGTCAACTCTTTCAAAATGCTTCAAACGGAATATGCAAACGGGCAAAAATCGCTCATTTTCGCTCAATTGTCTTTGCCCGAGAACTCTGCGTGTTCCCGAGCAAAGAGGGGCAGCTGTGAGCACGTGATTTTTGCCCTATATATGAATTATTCCCAAAAAATTCAAACAAATAATTTCTCTTTCATTATTTTACACTTTTGTGAATTTTGTGTTATTTTCTGTTAATTGTTTGCATTTTTTATTTGTGTCATTTATTTCATATCAAAATATAAAAAATATGCCTGACATTTGCATTTAGGATCTAATTTCGTATTTAAGGATTATTTAGTGGTTAAGTTGTTTTTAGAACAAAATTTAAAGAAAATAATAAAAATAGTCCATTTTTGCATTTTTTTAATTGTTAGTTGTTGAATTTGTCTTGAGTTTATTTAAATAGGAATTAATTAGCTTTAATTTTGCAAAATAAATTAGGTTTCATTTTAATTTTGCATTTTTATAAAATCAAAAAAAATAATACAAAAGGAAAATACAAAAATAAATAAAAGAAATAAAAATGAAAACAAAAAGCAATTAAAAGGGCTGCCTCAATAATGCCTAATTGGGCCATTTAATTGACTTCAACCCAGCCCAAGCCACTGGCCCAAACGCCCTGCCCGGTCCAGTTGCCCCATACTCAAAACGACGTTGTTTTGACGTCGTTTAATCATGACCGTCCGTTTTCCCAAATCCAATGGCCACGATTGATCCTCAAATTTAAATAAAAACTGTCCGAAAATTATACAAAAAACAAAAACACAATCCGTCTTCCTCGTACTCCATAAGCCATCGACACCCCACCGTCCGCCACCGTCTTCCGCCCTAGCGTCGCGGCCGGAAATCGCCGCCGGCGGCGGCGATGCTCCGTAACCACAAAAAATTACACCCTAGAACCACTGTTCTCCCCTCTTTCCAACCATGCCCTCAGCTCCCCTCGAATCATAGCCAATCTCGTCGAATATTCATCTAAACTTTCCGGCCATGACACACTTCTCCCAAACCGGTCAAATTAACACCCTAGGTCCCTTTCCCCTCCCACTATCCAAATCCCCGGTTGTTTTTCTCCGAATCTGCCTCGAATTGGCCGAATCTCAGTCTGAATATTTTCGGCCAAGACCCAAAGTATGCCAAATAGTCTCAAATTAACACCCTAGGTTCATCTGAGTCTCCTCCACCCAACCCCCATAGCCACTTGTCTCAAATCTGCCCGGAGCATTACAAATTTTAAATCCCAAAGTCCGGCAGAACCCTAACTCAGAAATCTTGGGGATTTTGGACCGTAATTTCCCTAATCACGTGTTTTCTTTTGAAAACACACGATTAGGGATGTTACGTGTTCAAGAATCCCGGAGGATTCAAACAAACATTAGCTGGTCAGAGTTCGCCCCATAGTCAGTCGAATGCTCAAAATTAGTAAGTTGTTCAATTCTGTTTTGATTCTGTTCAGTATGCTCTTGTTTAAATCTGTTTGGATAATCTTTAATTCTTTAGGCACTTTTGATTTCAATTTTTTTCTTCAGTATTTGATTCTTTACTGTTATTATTGGTTAGTGATAATTAATTAGTTTAGTCTAGTTTGATTCAGTAATTGCGTTAGTAATTCCATGTTCAGATCTAGCTTAAGTGTTGTTCTTCATGACAATATTGTTCCCAGTAGTCATATACGTTTAAGTGGTCTGATTTTAGGTTCAATTAGTCGACTCCTAGTTGTTTACTGCAATTTGATTTTAATTGTTCCAACCTCTTTGATTAACTGATTTGTCTAGTTTGATTAGCCCTAGACATAGATTGTTTGGTTATGGCTGATGGACTAGTTTAACTTGTTCAGTAATTTCAGGGGATGCTAAGGGTAGTTTAGGCATGGAAAAGGTAGTTTAATCAGATTTGGTAATTGTTGAGGTAAAGTAAGGGTAGAATAGGAATTGTTAATGGGCATAGAACCTTCTAGGATGGACTATAGTGCAGATTTCAGTAAAACTTAGGGTATGTTACTTGTGTGACCATAAGTCAGAAAATAAAGGATAAAAAATAGAATTAAAACAGGGACTAATGGGTAAAGGGAAAATCTGAAATTGGACCCTAAGTTCACCTATAAATAGGCATTCATTTGCCTTGATTCACAAGTTTGGAGGCCTAAAATTCCCCTCCCAAAAAGTACTCTTCAGTTCCCAGATTTGAAAGTAGAAATTCAAAAAAATAGGGAAACCAAAAACAACAAAAATCTGCAAAAAATCAAAATTATATACTGTTACATTGATGTTAGCCAAATTCGACCAGTTCTCTTCTCCTCTGTTTGCTGAGTTTCTTCTGAAATGTGACTGTTAGTTTGCCGTTGGTTTTGGTTATTTCAAGCTGGTCTGGGGTTGGATTTTGGTCGACTTCTGTTTCATTAAAGCTCCAGGAGAAATTAAGTTTGCTTTCGAGGATGTTTGTTTGCATTTCGAGTAGTATTTGAGGCTTAAGTGGCTGTTGTGGGTGATTCGTTATTGCCGTTGGTGTTTGTTGAGATCTCTGGTATTTTTGAGTTCAATCTACCCTTGCATTGGTTGCCTGATTGATTGCTGAGGGTCATTTGATAGTTCTGCTGTCCAAATCTGTATCCGGCTAGTTATTTTAGTTATTCCTGGGCTAACTCCATTGTTGTTGCCTTGTTGTGCTACTGCTGACTCTTTCCTTCTTGTTTCCTTTGCAAATTCCAGGTACACATCCGAAACTGATTTGATGTAACTGTTGAATTGGAAGTACAATGAAGAAATTCCATCGAATTTATGCATTGAAGTTCGCCTCTGCTGATTGCTAATTTGTAGATAGTTTGTAGTAGTTATGTAGTTAATAAGCATAACTGAAACATTAATCTATCATTGTGCTAATTGAGACTGTTTTATTCTGTCAACATGTTGTTTGTTAATGGTAGCTTGGCATAATCTCTCATTGGTTGCTCTTTCATATAGTTTTGAAAAATGGAAAATCAGGCTGTTTTTGATTGGCAATGGATTACTGATTTCGTATAATCATAGCGTGAATTTGTCTGAGTTTGAAAGCGTACTGTAAATGTTTCCAACGGGTCAATAGTTAGAAATGATAGTTGTTAAGCATGGAGTAGTGTTCAGCGATCTCGAATAAGGTAAAACAAAACGGGCCTTGGTACACTCGACTCAGGAAATCGACCCCAGGATCTCCTATTTGAGGTATGATGGGTTTAGGTGTGGCAGACCACTTGGATTGGGCTCTTGGGCCAACTGCAATTGAGTTGGTAACACCTAATGTTCTTTTAATACAAAAATAGAGAATCGTAGTCCGTTTTTAGGTTGCCCTTTTGATAAAATAATGAGCCTAGCCTCGCTAAATAAAACACATAAATCGCGGGGCCCTCAATAAATGTTACATAAAAATACTTAGAATTCGGGCAGACCGTTTTAGCAAATTTCACGGTCCTCCCCAAAGATAATGAATGCATAGTTGCTTAGGGCGCGTATTTTAATAATATTACCTTCCTAAATGTGGGTGCACATTTATGTGACCCAAATCTAAATCTCAACGAAGTCGGAATGTGTCAAAAGCCACGGGCGCACTGGTGTGACATGGATCGAGACACATTTTCACGACGTTGCAATTCTTATTAAAAAGACATAAAATAAAAGCGGTTAAAATAAAAGGCACATAGGTTAGTATATGTTTAAAAATCAGATAAAAGCAAATACAACAGTTGAGCGACCGTGCTAGAACCACGGAATCCGGGAATGCCTAACACCTTCTCTCGGGTTAACAGAATTCCTTACTCGGAGTTCTGGTTCGCGGACTGTTAACAGAGTCATGATCTCCTCGGATCGGGATTCAACCGGTGACTTGGGACACCATTAATCTCCCAAGTGGCGACTCTGAATATTAATAATAAATCCCGTTCCGATTGTCCTTTAATTGGAAAAACTCCTTTATACCCTTGCGGGTGTAGTAAAAAGGAGGTGTGACACCAGCAGCCTCACCCATCGAGAGCTTGCTTTGAGTGTGGTGATACCCACCACATGGTTAGAGACTGCCCTAGACTCGGGATGGGTGCACCTCCCTAGGCTACTCAGGCTCCACGGATTCAGTCAGGTCCACAAACTTCCTATGCTATGGGTGCTCCCCAATTGTCGCTCCTCCCATACAGCAGCCAGGAGTAGGGGACGGGGGGTAGAGGTCACACTCGAGGGGGAGGCCAGGACAGATTCTATGCTTTTCTAGGTAAGACAGAGGTAGTTGCTTCAGACTTAGTTATTACAGGTATGGTTCTGGTTTTCCATAGAGATACATAAGTCTTATTTGATCCGGGATCCACTTATTCATATGTGTCATCTTACTTTGCTCCGTATTTTGATATATCTCGTGATTCTTTGAGTTCTCCTGTTTATGTGTCCACGCCTGTGGGAGATTCTATTATTGTGGACCGTGTGTATCGGTCGTGTTTAGTTGTTATTGATGGTTTTGAGACCAGAGCTGATCTATTGTTACTTAGTATGGTAGACTTTGATGTTATATTGGGCATGGACTGGTTGTTGCCCTATCATGCTATTCTAGATTGTCACGTCAAGACTGTGACGCTGGCTGTGTAAGGTTTACCAAGGTTAGAGTGCAGAGGTGCATTAGATTATGTTCTAGCAGGGTTGTATCATTTCTAAAGGCTCAACTGATGGTTGAGAAGGGATGTCATGCTTATCTAGCCTTCGTGAGGGATATCAGTGTTGATACTCCTACCGTTAAGTCAGTTTCAGTATTAAGAGACTTTCCAGATGTATTCCAGTGGATCTTCCGGGCATGCCGCCTGACAGGGATATAGATTTTGGTATTGACTTGTTGCCAGACACTCAGCCCATTTTTATTCCACCATATCATATTGTCCTAGCGGAGCTGAAGGAGTTAAAGGAGCAGTTGCAAAAGTTACTTGATAAGGGTTTCATTCAGCCTAGTGTGTCGCCTTGGGGTGCTCCGGTCTTATTTGTGAAGAATAATGATAGTTTTATAAGCATGTGTATTGATTATCGACAGCTGAACAAGGTTACAGTGAAGAACATGTATCCTTACCACGCATTGATGACTTATTTGATCAGCTACAACGTGCTAGAGTTCTCAAAGATTGATCTGCGTTCACGTTAGCATCAACTGAAGATTCGGGGTCCAGATATTCTGAAGACTGCCTTTAGGACTCGGTGTGGTCATTACGAGTTCCTTATGATGTCATTTGGGCTGAACAATGCCCTAGTAGCATTTATGCACCAGATGAACAGTGTGTTCCAGCCCTATCTTGATTCATTTGTCATTGTGCTTATTTTGGACATCTTGGTATACTCCCGCAGTCGGGAAGATCATGAGCAGCACTTGAGGATCGTGCTCCAGACCTTGAGAGAGAATAAGTTGTATGCAAAATTCTCAAAGTGTGAATTCTGGCTTGATTCGGTGGAGTTTTAGGGTCATGTGGTGTCGAGTGAGGGGATCAAGGTAGATCTGAAGAAGATTGAAGCAGTGCAGAATTGGCCCAGACCGTCTTCAGCTACTGAGATTTAGAGTTTCCTTGGTTTGGCCGGGTATTATCGTTGTTTCGAAAAGGGCTTCTCTTCTATTGCTGCACCTATGACTAGATTGACCCAGAAGGGTGCTCCTTTCAGATGGTCCGAGGAGTGTGAGGCGAGCTTTCAAAAGCTCAAGACAGCTTTGAATACAACCCTAGTGTTAGTGTTGCCTATGGGATCGAGGCATTATACTCTGTATTGTGATGCATCACGTATTTGCCTTGGCGCGGTATTGATGGAAGATGGTAGGTTTATTGCCTATGCATCTCGACAGCTAAAGGCCTATGAGGAGATATATCCAATCCATGACTTGGAGTTGGCAGCCATTGTTCATGCATTGAGGATCTGGCGGCATTATTTGTACGGTGTCCCTTGTGAGGTCTTTACCGACCACCGGAGTCTACAGCATCTGTTGAAATAGAAAGATTTTAACTTGCAGTAGTGGAGGTGGTTATATTTACTTAAGGACTATGATATCACCATTCTATATCATCCTGGGAAGGCCAATATGATGGTCGATGCCTTGAGACGAAGGCGGAGAGTTTGGGTAGCTTAGCATATCTACCGGTAGCATAGAGGCCATTAGCCTTGTATATTCAGGCCTTAGCCAACCAGTTATTAGATTAGATGTTTTAGAGCTTAGTCGAGTTCTTGCCTGCGTGATTTCTCGGTCTTCTCTATATGATCGTATTAGAGAGCATCAGTATGATGACCCCCATTTCCTTGTCCTCAAGGACATGGTTCAGCACGGTGATGCCAAGGAGGTTACTATCGGAGATGACGGTGTATTGCAGATGCATGGCCAGTTATGTGTGCTCAATGTGGATGGTCTGCATGAGTTGATTCTTCAGGTGGCCCACAGTTCACGGTGCTCCATTCATCCGGGTGCCGCTAAGATGTATCAGGACTTGAGGCAACACTATTGGTGGAGGAGGATGAAGAAGGACATAGTGGAGTATGTAACTCAGTGCCTGAATTGTCAGTAGGTGAAGTATTAGCATCAGCGGTCGGGTGGGTTGCTTCAGCGTCTTGAGATTCCCAAGTGGAAATGGGAGATGTCACCATGGACTTCGTTGTTGGGCTCCTATGGACTCAAAAGAAATTTGACGTGGTATGGGTGGTTGTGGATAGGTTGACCAAGTCGGCTCATTTTATTCCGATAGTGACAACCTATTCTTCAGTGCAGCTGGCTCAAGTTTATATCCGCGAGATTATCCGACTTCATGGCGTACCAGTATCCATCATCTCTGATCGGGTACGCAGTTCACATCGCATTTCTAGAAAGCTGTACAGTGTGAGCTAGGCACACGGGTGGAGTTCAGTACAGCATTTCACCCTCAGACGGATGGACAATCCGAGCGCACTATTCATATATTGGAGGATATGCTTCGCGCTTGAGTTATGGATTTAGAGGGTACTTGAGATCAGTTCTTGCCGCTTGTGGAGTTTACCTACAACAACAACTACCAATCGAGTATTCAGATGGCTCCGTATGAGGCTCTATATGGGAGATGATGTCGTTCTCTGGTTGGTTGGTTTGAGCCGGGAGAGGCTAAGTTACTAGGCACAGATTTGCTGCGAGATGTTTTGGAGAAGGTCAAGATGATCTAGGATCGGCATCGTACAGCCTGATCTAGACAGAAGAGTTATGTGGATCGAAAGGTTTGCGATGTTATATTCATGGTTGGAGAGCGAGTCTTGCTCTGGGCTTCACCCATGAATGGTGTGATGAGGTTCGGAAAGAAGGGCAAGTTGAGCCCTAGGTATATCAGACCTTTTGATATCCTTGAGAGGAATGGGGAGGTGGCCTACAAGCTTTTTTTGCCACCTAGTTTATCTGCGGTTCATCCGGTATTCCATGTCTCTATGCTTCGGAAGTATTATGGTGATCTGTCTCATGTTGTAGACTTTAACACACTCCAATTGGATGAGGATTTGACTTATATTGAAGAGCATATGGCTATCTTGGACAGATAGGTCTGGAAGTTGAGATCAAAGAATATTGCTTCGGTGAAGGTTCAATGGAGGGGTCATCCGGTCGAGAAGGCGACCTGGGAGACCTAGCACAACATACGGAGTCGATATCCTCATCTATTCACTACTTCAGGTATGTCCTTATGCACGTTCCAGGATGAACATTTGTTTTAAGATGGGGAGCATGTAATGACCCGATTGGTCGTTTTCTGTAATTGCGCCATGTTACCCTTTTTATGCTTCACGCATGTGTGTTTCTGATTTGATGACTTGCGGGTTGGTTAGTTTCGTTCCGAGGAACTTTCGTGTTGATTTGGACCCTTGATTCTTCACTTGGAGGTTTAAATTAGAAAATATTTCCATAACTTTGACTTTTGCGAAAACGATCCTGGAACTGTGTTTTTATGGCTCAGATAACTTCGTAGTGTGATTTCAAACTTGGGCGTATGCTCAGAATTTGATTTGGAAGTCTGTAGGTTGATTTGTGTTGATTTGCTGAAATTGGGCAATATGAAGTCCAAAGGTTTGACCGTAGGTTGACTTTTATCTATGGAGCTCAGAATTTGATTTTGACTTGGAATAGGTCCGATATGGTATTATAACTTGACTGCAAAATTTGGTGTTGTTTGGAGTTGATTTGATAAGATTCGGACATTTAGTTGTAATATTAGAGACTCTTGAACTTTAGTTTGAAATTCATGCTTTTTAGTGTTTGATTTGTAGTTTTAGATGTTATTTTTGTGTTTTGATCGCGTGAGCGAGTTCGTATGGTGTCTGGTGTTGTGGTGTCGCAAATGCGAACACGAAGGTCGCATTTGCGAAGGTGACAGGGAGGGGCAGTTGTCGCAAATGCGACTCATCCTTCATATTTGTGAAAATAGTAGCATTTTTGCTTGGTATTCAATTGCGAACATTAGTTCGCATTTGCCAAACTCCCAGCTTCGCAATTGCGAAGCCTTTTCTTGTAAATGCGAGATTTCATAAGACTGTCAGGGTTCGCAAATGCGAGCCCTAGTCTGCAATTGCGAGGGTTCGCATCTGTGTCGCAAGTGCGATCTGCAGCTGGTTAAAGGGATGGGAGACGGGATTTTTGAACTCCGTCTCTCATTTTTTAACCCTAGACTCGGTAGGAGGCGACTTGGAGAGGAAATTTTCACCTACAAAATTTAGGTAAGTGATTCTAATCCATTTCTAATCATGTTCTATCAACATATATTAGATTTTAACATCAAAATCATGTGAATCAAAGTGAAAATTTATGAAACTTTGTCAAGTTTTTGAAAAATGAGAAATTGAGTTTTGAGAGTCGATTTGGACTCGGATTTTGAAACTAACCACATATATGAACTCGTGGGGTCATGGGTACACGAAATCTACCATTGGACCCGGGTTTTGACCGGGCGGGCCCCGGGTTAACTTTTGTTGACTTTTTGGAAATGGTGTAAAGATCTTAGCTTTATCTATTGCACTTGAATCCCTAGCATTGTTTGATGATATTGAGTCGATTTTGGTTAGATTTGAGCCGTGTGTAGGCAAAATTTAAGGGAAAAGCTATTTCCAAGTGTTGATTTTGCCTAGTTGTGGTATGTGTCTTGCCTAACTTCATGTGGGAAAATTACCCTTAGGATCGTTATTGTTTGATTCAATCGTGTTAAATGAAATCCGTGTGCGTAAAGTGACGAGTGGGTACACGGATTGTACGTGGTATTTGTCGGATTTAGGTTGCTTTGACTATTTTTATGCTTTAATTGAAATCCCATATCATGTTCTAATTCTCCTGGTCAATCTATTCTTATTTGTGTTGATCTATCCTTACATGCCTTAAATGATTTCGTTAACACTTTTCTACCTACTAATTGATAATTTGCTCTCTTGCTTTAGTTGAACTTGTTGTCTCTTTCATTGTTACATGCCATCTCTTTATTGTCGATTACCGTTATTTGAAATAATTATACATGTTTTCTCTTTTAATTTTGATTATCATTTATTGAAGTCATTATTCATGTTACCTCTTTCCGTGTTGATTACTATTATTTGAAGTTATTGTTCACGTTATCTCTTTCCTTGTTGAGTTATTGGTATTGAAGTTGTGAAAGTCGTTATCACATTGAGGTGAAATTGTTATTGTTGGACCATCTTCCTTTTGAGCATTTTACATTCATTATTATTGTTGATATTCTTGTTCCCGTTGTGGTGGATCTGTGAGCTATTATTGTGGAAACATTGATATTGTGGGTTATTGGCAAATTGTGATATATGGGCACACGTGGTGCGAGTTGTTATTGTAATATGATATTGACGCGCATGTGGCTGTATAAGGCTTGGGGTTGATGTGCATGCGACAGTATAATGCGTGTTGCTTGTAAGGGAGATACGTGAAGCCACCAGCATCATAAGGTGGGCTAAAGTGCATGTAGCCATTTCGGAAAAACTATTTCAAAATCCATTTCAAATGTAAGGCTCACGCAGCGGTATAAGGAAAGGTTGTGATTGAAATTGAGAAATGTGAATATGAGACGGTACCTTAGTTGTGATTCTTGATTATATGAGGCGGTGCCTCAGTTGTGATTTAATTGTACACAAGACAGTTCCTCGTTGTGATTCTTGTTGTTTATTTCATGTTGTAAAGAGTTTTGGTGGGAACATTTCTTGTTGTTTCACTCTTTATTGTTCTAGCAGTTGTTGTTGTCTGTATTTGATCATTGTAGTTCTCTTTAGTTGCTTCTTCTATGCTATTTCCATGTTTGATTTCCGGTAATAGTTTATGTTATTATCTTGTTTCGTATCAGTTATTTCTTCACTTTCCATTATTTATCCTTATTACATTTCCATACTACTTATTTATATCCTAGTAGGTGTCTTGACCTGGCCTCGTCACTACTCTACTGATGTTAGTCTTGATACTTACTGGGTACCATCATGGTATAATCATACTACGCTTCTGCATATTTTTGTACAGATCTAGGTACGCCTACCCGTGCCGGATGCAAGAGTTGATTGAATTGCTTCTTGGGAGACTTTAAGGTATACCTGCTCCACATCCGCAGGCCTCGGAGTCACCTTCCCTTTTGTTCTGTTTACTGTTATAGTTCATTCAGACAGTGATGTAGTAGTTATCCTAGTTTAACTTTATAGAACTTATGACTCAGTTCTACCGATTTTTGGCAGCGTACTGTTGAGATTATATTTGTATCTAAAGGTTATATCAGTATTCAGCTTTGTTTTAGTATTTTGATAATTTTTTCTGTCAAGTTATTATTATTACTTAGGCTTACCTAGTCGTAGAGACTAGGTTCCATCACAATATTCTACAAGGGAAAATCGGGGTTGTGACAAAATCATTCATGATATCAAATAGCCAAATAATGGAGGAAATATTGTTGTCAAATTAGATATGAACAAAGCCTATGATAGGCTATCTTGGCAATTCACTTGTGTAGTTATGAGGAAAATGGGATTTTGGGAGCAATGGATACATATAATTTGGAATCTCTTATGTAACATGTGGTATACAATTATTATAAATGAGAAGAGATATGGTTTTTTCAAGAGAGGAGTAAAACATGGAGACCCTATATCCACTTCTTTATTTATATTAGTTGCAGAAGTACTTTTTTTTGGTAATTAAATTTTCGTTACCACGTAAATAGTTACAAGTATAGCAAACACTAAGTTTGGACAAACGGCCCCAAACTTAGTACAATCTCACCCTCTCTAACACCTTCTAAGGATAAAAATTGAGTGCTTGCAAAATTTTCCTCAAACTACTCTGTCTATAGCCTATATAATGAATTTCTAATACTAACTGTCTAACAATATCTTCGCTGCATATTTTCTCCTGTTGAAAAACTCGTCGATTCCTTTCCAGCCATAAGTGGTACACTGCTCCAGTTATGCTCATCCTATATATCATAGTTTTGGATCCTTTGCCTTTAACATGATCCATTGCCCATTTGAGCTCCTCATCCCAGCTTCCTGGTCTTCGCGTAATCCCCAGCCATGCTAGTAACCTTCTCCAAACGTCTACTGAGAATGGACAAGCAAAGAAAAGGTGCTTGTGACATTCCAACTCTTGCTCGCATAATGGACAGTTTGGACTTACTTGTATCCCCCAGCTGTTCAATGTATATTTTGTATATAACTTCCCCTGCATTGCAAGATACAGTATGAATCTCCATTTGGACAGCTTCTGTTGTTGCATAACAATCTGCTCCAGTTCACCTTTGGAAAATCTCCTCTCAGTTGTTTGTACACTTCTCTGATAGAAAATGTTTATGTCATCAGCACCATTCCAGTGTTCAAGCCTGCTTCATTCATGTATTTCCCAGCCTGCAATATCTTCCTGATAATCCATGAAGCTTGATTCGCATCTACTTCCCATGGATCCTTTCCTTTTACGTAGTAGACATGCACCCATCTTATCCACAACTTGTCCTTCTTACAAAGATTCCATAAATGTTTCAATAATGCCACCCTATTCCATGTACCAAGATCAGTAACATTCAAACCTCCTTTAGTTTTAGGTCTGCATAGTTTATCCCACACCACTAACACTTTCTTACTCGAACTAGTATCACCAGTCCATAGAAACTTCCTACAAATGGCTTCAACCAACTGAATGGTCTTTTTTGGTAGTGGAAATATTTGTGACCAGAAAGATTGGATAGCTATTAGAACACTCTTTATCAATTGCAGCCTCCCAACATAGCTTAGAAACTTCACTGTCCATTGCTTATTTTTCCCTAGCATTTTGTCTAGTAGAGGTTGGCATTGGCTTACTGATAACCTCTTTGAGCGTAATGGGACACCTAAGTATCGAAAAGGAAGTTCACCTGTAGTAAATCCAGTCATCTAAATGATTTCCTGCTGTGTTGCAATTGGAACTCCACCAAAATACATGCAGCTTTTATTTTGATTTGCCACTAGTCCTGAAGCTTTTGAGAATTTGTTGAAACATTCATATAGCAACTGTACAGACACCATATCTCCAAGACAGAAAAGTAACTAATCATCAGCAAAACTGAGTTGGACAATACTCAGTTTTTCACACCTTGGGTGATAATTGAAATTAGGCTGCTCCTTCAGTTGCTTCAAAATTCTTGTCAGGTATTCCATTGATAATACAAACAGTAATGGAGACATAGGATCTCCCTGTCTCATACCCCTCTTTGCTTCAAATGGAACAGTAGGACTACCATTGATATTAATGGAGTAGGACAATGTTTTGATGCATTCCATAATCCATCCTATAAACTCCTTAGGGAAACACAATCCATCTAACACTTGTTCCAGAAACATCCATTCAAGTGAGTCATATGCCTTTTGCATGTCAATCTTGATCATGCACCTAGGTGAGACCCCTTTCCTACGATAACCTTTTATCAACTCATGGCTAAGTAAAATGTTGTCACTCAGACCTCTGCCGGTACAAATGATGCCTGGCTCTCATCCACCAGTATGTTCATTACTTGCCTCAGTCTACTTGTCAGCATTTTGGATATGATCTTGTATAGGGTAGTGCAGCATGAGATTGGTCTATACTCTTTGACTGAGGTTGGGTTTTTTACTTTTGGAATAAGAGTAACTGCTGTGCAGTTGATTGGCTTGATCATTCTTCCAGTGCTAAAGAACTTCAGAACAGCATTTACAATCTCATCACCAGTGATATTCCGTGCTTTCTTAAAAAAGCATGCATTAAATCCATCCCCTCCTGGTGCCTTCATGTCATCTATACCTTTAAGAGCTTCATATACATTTTCCTTAGTGAAAGGAGCTATGAGTTCCATTTGGTGTCTTCTATTGAGGACTGTTCCATTTCTTATCCAACCAGGGTGGATAGCAGGCATGCTTCCATTTGCAGATCCTAGTAGTTGTTTGTAGAAACCAACCACTTAAGCTTGAATTTTCTTACACTCTGTCAAGACTTTACCACTGTCAATAAGCTTTGTAATTTGGTTATGAGCTTTCCTTCCTTTCATGCTGGCAAAGAAAGAAGCACTATTAGTATCCCCCAACTGTAACCATTGTATTCTTGACTTCTGTTTGTAAATGGACTCCTCAATCTTATCCCACTTCTCCAGTTGTACTAGCATTTCTTTCTCTTCTTCAAATAGACTTTTTGGTGCATTATGAGTTCTCATTCTTCCTTGTATGTTTTCCAGGTCTTCCCTTATATTGTTTATCTTCTGTTTAACATATATGAACTCCTTTGTGTTCAATTGCTTCAGAGCTACTTTAACACACTTCAGGTTCTGCCATATAGCTTCCATAGTCCCATCCTTCCATTTCCAATTAGTTTCCACAATCTTCCAAAATTCAGGGTGATCAGCCATACAGTTATAGAACTTGAATGGTCTCTTCTTGTTATCACAGCTCACATCTATCTTAATACCCAAAGGAGAATGACATGGGAAAAGAGGATTCATTATATGGACTTGTCTAGGAGGCATGTTGATCATCCAACTATCATTAACAATTGCTCTATCAATTCTGCTAAATACATGACTATTTGTCCATGTAATAGACCTGCCTATTGTAGGCATTTCTACCAGGTTGCAATCTTCTATTACTTCTCTAAAGTCCTTTGTTTCATTATCATGTACATCTCTACCATTCATTCTGTCATCAGCCCCCAGAATTGAGTTAAAGTCTCCCATTAGTAGCCAAGGTCCCCTAATTTGCCTCTCTACATTCCTTATTGTATCCCATAGTGTTAACCTATCATGCACACTATGTAGGCCATATACTGCAGAGAAATAGCACTCCTCATTACTTTTCAGAATCTTCACAACTCCATGTATAAGATGTGAATACCTTTCTAGCATTGTAAACTGCAGCACATTTGGATTCCATATCACCCAAATTCTTCCTTTACATGAATTTGACACATTATGGCACCATTTCCATCCTGGCAATATCTTTGTAATGATCTTATCAGCTTTTGTTTCATTTACTCTATGCTCACATATTGCTATCATATCTACTTTATTTCCTTTTATAAACTCCTTTAACTCCTTATGCTTAAACATTTTATTGAACGCCCTTACATTCCATGTGACTATCATTTAAACTGTTGGGGTGTTATACTCCTTCATCTCTACCTCCACTCCTCTACTTGTATTGCATTCAGCTATTCCTCTCATGCTTTGATTTTGTCCTGTCTCCATTAAGCTATTAGATCCATTAATAACTGTCACTTGCTGCCCAGGTACTGATATTTTTTGTCCCTTTGCTACTGATTTGCTCTTTACTTGTTGCCACCTATCACCATTTACTTCTCCCATATCATATTTGCGGCTCATTTTCTCTCACTGACACTTCCTGCTACTGTTGATTTTGTACTGTTGTTCCTGTGCTAATAGGCTTCCATTATGTCCTTTGTTTTGGAATTGCTTTGTGTTGTTGTTGACCTGTCTTCTTCTCCACCACTACTGTTTTAGGCTGCTGTTGATGACAATTATGGCCTATTTGCATATATCTTGAGCAATAGGTTGGTTTCCAGTCATACCACACTTTTAGCTCCATGATTCTACCCTTTGGATCCTTCACTTTTTATAGCCTTTGGGAGCTCCTTAGTAACATCAACCTCCACCAGAATTCGTGCATAGGAAATCCTCTCAGCATTTGAAGTGCAACCATCAGCATATATGGGCTGGCCTAGACCACTCCCAATTTTACTCAGTGCAATTGCACTCCAACAACTTAGAGGTAAGTTGGGTAGCTTTACCCAAACTGGAATAGTCTTCAAATCTTCCTCATCAAAATTAAAATCAGTAGTCCATTGCTTGATAATCACAGGTCTGTTATTAAGCATATGAGGTCCTGAGTACATCACCATGTTCCTTTCCTCCAAACATAAAAAATTAACCACAAAATACCCTTCATTATGGTAATATACTCTAGGCTTTACTGAGAAACTTCCCTGCCCTGCTATAAACCTCTCCATAGCCCCAATTGTTGATGATCCACCTATGACATACATTATAGCCGCATATTTCCATTTAGATACTTCACTATCAATATCCTCTTGCATCAATTCAATAATTGTTTTACCCTCAACCAGTGTAGGTGGTACATAAGTCAGATCCATACCTCGTTTAGCCAGTTTGTTCTCCTCAAATAGCATTGACCATGTCCTTCCTGCTTTTGGTTCTGGCTCCAACTGCAGCTTCCTCTGAGCACCTCAATTTTGAGTTCCTGTTCCATTGATTCTTCCGCTTTGAACCTTCTTCGATTCTAGATCTGCACCTTGCATTTGTTTTTGTTCCGGTCTTTTCGAGCTTAGATCCTGCTGCATGGTGATCGGAGTTGTCCATTTAACCTCTGGTGCTCTGCTATCTCCACTACGAGTAGGTAAAGTTGGCCATATCTTCAGATTTGTTGTTGCATGAGCCTTTCCTTTGCTTATTGATGCTTCCTCGATTGGTTTTCTTTCCTCAGTAATGTTATTTTCCTTTGTCCCAGCTTTGAGCAATGGAACAGTACCAGCACCTCCAATTACTAGAGGTTTTGGTGTTACTGTTCTCACTATTTCTGAATTCCTTCCTTCCATGGATCTGTTATCTTCCTCAGCTAGCTGTTTCGAAGCTTTTGATGGTCGTCCTCATGCTCTCCCCATTTCGGTGGGTGCAAGTTAGCAGTGCATGCTAAAGTGCGCCGAGAGAGAAAGAGGAGAGAGATTTTCTTTTTTTTTTTTTTTTGCAGAAGTACTTTTTAGAATTTTAAATTATTTATTTTACAATCCAAGATTCAAAGGTTTCACTATGAATACTAATGGACCTAGAATTAATCATTTATCTTATGCTGATGATATTATTATTTTTTCTTCAGGAAAGAATGCATCTTTGAATTTGGTGATGGAGCAACTGAAAGAATACGAAAAGGCATCTGGTCAACTAATCAATTAGAACAAAATTTGTTTTATGGTAGGAGACAACATATCTTACAGAAGGATATTCATAGTAGAAAACTGCTCGAACATTCAACGCAAAGAGCTTCCTATTACTTATTTGGTATGTCCAATTTATGCAGGAAGGAAAAGGGTCCATTATTTACTTATATGGCCACTAAAATTGTGCTGAAGGTGGGAACTTGGCATAGTCACTTACTATCCTCTAGAGGGAAAATGATCCTAATTAAAAATGTGTTATCAGCTATGCCAGTGCACCTTTTGTCAATCTTCCATCCTCCAAAAACAATAATAAAATAGATAGAAAGAGTATTTGCCAATTTTTTTGGGGAAGCAGTGAAGGAAAGCAGAAATACCATCGGTCATCTTGGAGTACCTTATGATATCCAACAGGTGAAGGAGGAGTTGGATTGAGGTCTTTACAAGACATTGCTGATACTTTTGTTGCTAAGCTTTGCTGGCAATTCAGAACTAGAGATTCGCTATGGACTGACTTCATGAAAACCAAATATTCCATCAGGATACATCCTATACCTAGAAAATGGTCTTACCTAAATTCACATACCTAGAGAAGGTTAATGGAGATAAAGAAGATGGTAGATCATTTGATTTTGTGGAAAATCAATGAAGGAAATGCAAGTTTCTGGTGGGATAACTAGACATGCCTGGAACAACTTGTACAGTTTAGAGAGGCTTCTACATCAAAGAAAATTTATGTATTTTCATTCATGATCAATAGAGAATAGAATGTGGCCAAGCTAGCTCAAATACTACCTGTTGGGATTGTACAACATATCCAGGGAGTTAAAATTAATTCTCTAGTGCTACGTGATTATCGAATATGGACTTCATTAGAAGATGGAAAATTCAATTGTAGCTCTGCTTGGAATCATCTAAGAAACAGAAAGAATACTACTTTGGTTAATAATTTGATTTGGCATAAGAAGATTCCCTTAAAAATTTCCTTTTCCTATGGAAATTATTCAAACATAAGATCCATGTGGGTGAGAATATGAAAAGATTTGGACACCAATTCCCATCCAAACGTTCATGCTATATCAACTCAAGTATCAAAGATGAAAAATATATTTTAATCAAACTTTTAGGGTCTAGACGAGTCAAACTGCAACTACTTTTAGACAACATGTACGTAAATGATGGTTTATGAAAAACTTAAAATCATTACTGAAATTGATCCATCAGGCCCTTCCTGGAATCATTATATGGCAGATTTGGAAAGCTAGATGCGCAAATGCAAATTTGAGAATAAGACAATGTTCACTGGAAGAATTATTTGGAAGATACAACAACAAATAGGCATGATTGTTCATAAACAATTTCCTAAAGTTAGTCATTATCTGAACTGGGAAATTTTTTGTGATATAGTGAATAATGATAAGTTCTCAATCTCCTCTATCTATGTTAAATGGAAACTCCCAAACTTGGGATTTGTCGAGATCAATTCTGATGGCTACTCTAAAGGCAACGCATGCCTTAGTGCAGGGGGAGTGATTATTTGAAATCATAATGGTGAACTATTAGCTGCTTATGCAATCCCTTTTGGTATTATCACAAATAATATGACAATCATTGGTTCTGAAGGCTGGATTAGATTGGTGTGTGGAGAAAGGATACAAGAAGATCATTGTGGAGATTGACTCTTTGTTATTGGTTAACTGGTTGCTTGGAAAAGCTAAAATTCCATGGAAGTTAACTGATAAATTCTGGATTTGAGAAACAAACTCGAACTTATGGAAGATAGGATAATAACATATTGTTATAGAGAAGGAAACAAAGTTGCTGATATCCTATCCAATTATGGCTTGAAAGTTAGTCATATACATGGTTTCACAATATGCAACAACTACCAGAGGAGGCTAGAGGAGAATACAGAATGGACATATTACAATTTTCTTCATTTAGAATGAAACAATACAAGAATACCATTTCTCTAGACAGGAGCTTGGGCAGAAGATATCAATTTAATGTTCCTTAATATGCTTGTAATTATGCAATATAGAAGAGGGACTAGTAGCCCTCTCAAGTCACTATTTTGTAACGTAGAACATATATATTTATCCATCATTTAGTAAAGGTTTGAGGATGCTCAACCGACATCGTAACAAAGGTAAGATGAAGTCTCCCTCCAATAAATTTATCTATATATGTTTGTCCAGGCTTATGAAGCAGCTGGATAGCTTTAACCGGAAAAAAAAAAAAGTGAACTTTACCGAATTTATAAACCACAATTGAACTTTATTGATTTATATTAGCAACATCAACACATACATCAGCAAGCTGTTGTCTCTAAAGTACATGCATTGACATAAATAGATTTTAATTGAACACTGCACATCGTCACTTCTTGGTGTCGCAAGGTTTAATATCATTCATAGCAGAGATTGGCAAGTCACGCTCATCTATCACATAGGTGTAGTTCCGATCATAGTACCAATCAGCAAATGCCTTCATTAGATTCTGCATATATGAAACACTTCATTTAATATCATAATAAAACTACTTTTTTCCTTTTCTTTTCTCCTGAAATTCCTAAATCTCATACGTACCAAATTTTTAACGGTGGTGACATTTTTAGGAGACCACCATCCTTGGACTTGGGTATGATGATTGCGTGCGTCAATGAAAGCTCCTCTTAATTTAGGATTATTTGCTTTGGGCAAAGCATTTAAGAATTCCGACCTAAACTCTGAAATATCAAATCCAGAAGTATTAGAATATACACCAACGAATAATATTAATAATTAAAAGAAGTAATTAAAGTTATACAAAATGTACTAACCTCTAAAGAGTTTGTTCTCAGTTGCAGTGCAATTTCCGCCTTCAATGCATGTATTTATCCCATTGTATATAGTAGTGTTTATCTGCAAAATAGTATATGGAGAAAAATAATGTAAATCCATTATCAAACTACAGCCGAAGATACATATGTGATGTTTTCCCATGAGAAATTTTTTTTTTAAGTCACGAAAAGGATCCACTTCGTCGAAAAATACGGTGCATATCAGAGGCGGATTCAAAATTTGAACTTTATAGGTTCGGTTGAACTCATAGCTTTTATTCTAGATACGCCCCTGGTGCATATAGGTTAAGTACTTTTATACGTGTATATATATATATATATACATATATATATATATATATATATATATATATATATATTAAATCTTGATTATCCTAAGCGAATTCTTGATTTCGTCAGGGACCATAATAAATACTAGAAGGATACAATTGATAAATATCAAAGTACCTGGAATTTATCAAATGGCGACATTGCAATGTAAAGTGGTGTCTTGATTTTGTGTTGCATATTCTCCGGGAAGAAGCACTGCGTGTAGTGAATTGGAACATTTTTATATATGACCATTAGTTTACTCGCAAAAATACACAAAATAATATGAATTACAGTAAATCAATTTGTACCATTTCTGGTTTCATTTTTGAAGTGCATGATTTTGGTAACGTTTTGGCAGATCCCTGCACAGTAGGTCAGATAATTAGGTTAAGATCACACAAACCAACAAGTGTCGTTTTTTCTTTTTTCTATTTTTCATGAAATTTTCTAAAAAAAAAAAAAAAGATACTACGTAATTAACTAGGGAATAGGAATTTACATGTAAATTAACAATTGCTTTATACATTTCGGTAAAATTTCTTGCTTGGTGAGGATCCTTCCTATAATTAGAAAAAAAGAGCTCCAAAGTTAGATTGCAGTTATGAATATATCATTTTATTAAACAAATAATTATGGCCCTCCATAAAAATCTTACACATGGATAAAATAACCAGCATCAACCATGCATTTCACTCTAGGAGTATTTGGCAACAATTTACGGAAGCGATCACAGTATAGCATTGCTGGGTATCCTGCGGCAGAACTTCCGATAAGAAGTGCCTGCAATAATTAACTTATATGAGTATATGTTAAGAGTGGAGGAGATAAGATTTTTACAAAAAAAAGTGAAAAGGTCAAGGAATTTTTATATAT
>NW_017670737.1:311445-321473 GCF_001879085.1 Nicotiana attenuata | reverse complement strand
CGTACCGAGTAAGTCGATTAAAGGGAAAGCAGCCCATACGAAAAAGCTCTTTATTTTGGCGGGGCGGTTGATGAAAAGAGGTCAAAATAGCATGGGCTAGTCAGGTTTCATACGGGTAATTAAAAAATAGCAAACATTTACAAAGTCATTAAAATAGTTACTATTTTATGCGGAGAAAAAATTTTGAATAAAAATTAATACCCTAGTTGAAACATGAAAAGTTTCAGCATAAAATGTTGGATTATAGAACTGTTGCGTATAAAGTTCTACTGTATTACGTTGGAACTCCAGCACATTATGTTGGAATCTCATATATATAAAAAGAAATTCAAACTCCAGCATATTATGATGGAATTTTTTCGGATTTTAAGGGTATCTTTATTCAAATTTTATTTCTACAGCAGCTAGATTTTGATTATTTTAAAAGTGTGGATAATATTCAATTAACAGTTGTAAATCAAGCTTTTCTGATTTTTTCGGTGAAAAAGGTTGACAAACTAAAATTTACTTACGCTCTGCGCGTTCCTCAATCCTTTTGCTAGAACATCCTCCATTACTGCTTTAAAAATCCTTGCACCTCTAAAGTGAAGATTGGTAGCCTTAAATATAAAAGGAAGAATGTGGTTAGACTTCCTATTAAATGTTTACGTATAATAAATGATAAATTATAGAGTAGATTAAATTTAGAAAACATACAGGATCAACATATTCGGCATTTCCTGTGAACGCTCCGCCATCACAATATCTAACAAATACTTTGTTCCAATTGTAGAAATCTGCATATTTTACATCAAGAAAACAGATCATGACATGTCTAACTAGAACAGAATAATAATGTATGCCAATTAAGGCAACATTAAAATTAAAAAATAAAACATCTTCTAATAGTTTAATCAAAGAGATACCTGGATTTACACTCTGAGTTTTGCTGTAAATTCCTTGAAACCACCATGGTTTCATATAGTTTGAGGAACCAAAGTCAGATTTGGAACGATTCAGACACTCTTCCACGGTTGTGCACCATGCTCCTCCCTAAGTACAATGTGAGAGTTTCCAAAGATATATAAAAAAATAAAAATAAAAACATCTTTAAACAACACATACAATTGCGCGTTCGTTTGACCATGTATAATTGCGCGTTCGTTTAACCCTAGCAATTGTAGCCATAGTGAATTATATCACTTACCGAAAGATGAACAAGCCATTTTCCCACTCCATCTCCAAATCCTGGTTCAAAATGGTATGCTGGAGGTGATCCGTCCAAGCACACTGCCACATTAAATAAAATGTTACTATTAACTCTTTCTGCAATTCATAAATTAGTGAAGGAAATTAACCTGCTCCTTTTGATATAGCATTGTGAACGACTGTTTTTTCGACATAATATCCCTGATCTATGTATGATGTTGCATTTTCTTTTACACAAGCCTCTATGTTGATAATAATGGCCAAGAAACAAATAAGTATACAGACAAATTGAAATGTTTTGGCCATCATCATCCTGTAAAACAGAAAACAACGAAGGAAAATAAGAAACTGATCATATCATTGCAATATAGAAGTATATTTGCATGTTTGAGAAGGATAAAAATTACTCTACATGCACGTACTTTTATATATATATATATATATATATGTTGGCAAAAGATTTATTTTGTTTTCCCCAACTGATAATTTGATTTATATATAGAGAATTTTATAGGACGGATGGTTGAAGTTAGTGCAGAGAAAATAGGCAGGCCATAGACGAGAGAAAAATACTAGCACCACATGTCTATATTTCCATTAATGTCTGTCTTTCCTTGAAACCTCAAGATTTGAAAGGTTATTAGGGAACACGTAATATTTGTGGTAATTATAATTTACACATGCAGTTCAAAATTTAATTACATTGAAAGTTTCTGCTTTTGAAAAAATGCATTTAGTCTATCAATCAACTACGTCTCAATCTATACTATTTGCTCGGCTCTATGATATATATACTCAAATCAAACTCATTTTATCCCAATACCAAAGACATTATCTTTTAAGGCAACCTCGGACTTCATAAAATTAGAGGTTCTCGGCACGTGTGGTGCACGTGTATGCCGAATCATATACTCCCTCTGTTTCAATTTATGTCAACTCATTTGACTGGACACGGAGTTTAAGAAAAGAGAGAAAACTTTTGAACTTGTGGTGTAAAATGAGGCACATATATTTTGTGTGGCTATAAACCATTGCATAATAGTAAATTGTTTCAAAATAAGGAAAGGGGTCATTCTTTTTCGCACGGACTAAAAAGGAAATAAGTTCACATAAATTAAAACGGGAGAGTCGTATATGTTTTTGTAAAGTAATATTAACATTTTTAAGACGATCTTTGAGTAAATAATTACAAAATAAACAAGAAACAAAAGTCATTTTCGCTCTTTAAAACGTGGCAAATTGGGATGCATTGTTCAGGACCATTTTGGTAGATAAAAAGCACAATCCCAAAGCCCTTTTTTTACAACAAGCTTACACTAAACGATTGCAAAATCTTGACTACTGAATCGACACATTAAAAGATTTTGAAGCCAATTCATTTTATTTTGTCTCTAATACTTACATTCCTAACATGCAACTTTCATTTACACCTCAACAACTAAAAATTTACTGTCTATCTTAACGAATACAAAGACTAGCTTAACAGTTGCATAAGGCACTTAATTGAACCAAACAGACATGAGATTCTTATCATGAATATATCTAAATATTTCAGCAAAGTCTTATAAAGAAAGTCAAAACAGTCACATAACCCCAAAGAAACAAATAAACTAATTCAGCTAAGGATCAAAAGATAAGCTAGCACAGAATATTCTCACCAAAATTATTTACTAATTAAGCTAGCAAGATGAACTGGAGATGAAATAGGGTAGAGAACGAACCGTTATTGCTGAACTTTTCAAATATGTACGGTGAAGGTATGGAGATTTAGAGCTAGTTTTAAGGTGTAAAATGTGAGTGGGAGAAGAAAAGCTAGCTGCTGCCAATAGAAGAAAAAGAAGAAGGCGCTACTATTTTTCTTCCTTCTCTCATTTTGCTCTAGGCGTGTATATATAGTATGTGTTGTATAGTGTATCTAAAAGGGTGAGGACGAGTAGCTGGGAAGGTGCATGTGAGTGTGTGTTTGTTATGGTGTGTCAGTGTGTGAGAGAATATTCCTTAGGTAATTATCTATTAGTGTGGTTAAATACAAAAAGGATAAAATGAAAATGGGTGTGAAAATTGGGTGTGAAAATGACGTAGGTGAATTTTGCTATCAAACAAGATAAGATGGAACCTAGCAAAGTGTCGGGAAATGATTGGCTCTCATGTCCCAATTTTATGATTTTTTTTTCTTTTGCAAATGAAAACAAACTAAATATGTAAATATGCGACTATTGTGTATAGTTTTTTTTTTTCAAATTCCTTAAATAAAATCTAATAAAAATAAAGCAAAGGTAAATATGGAGATTTAACCTAAAAGAAGTAATAAAATTCTAAAAAGTTATAAAAGCTCTATTATGATCAAAAATTAGATGCTCACAATAGTTAGCAAAAGCAACAAGACAGTAAAGGTGTGAAGCCAAAGAATGAACAGAAATCAAGTTGTATCAGAATGAGGGCAAACATTACCCCGTCTAAAGTGATCTTAGAAGTGAGTGTAACACTACCAATTTTTATCATCTTCACCTTGTATCCATTTGGGAGTATTACTAATAAAGGGTAGGTTAAGGTTGTTATACCAGTTAACAAATATTTGATAAAAGTAATGTGGTTTGATGTCCCCGAGTCTATAATCCATGATTCAACCTTATTTTTGAAACATTCAAATGACAACTTACCGAAATCAATAGAGGATGTACCTGCTACAATACCTGCAAAATTTACTACTCCATTTGTAAGGTTAGCACTAGTGTGCACTCTCTTCCTCTCCCAGACTCGAAATGTTGTAACAGGCTTACCAATTGCACATACTCCTTAATGAGGCTCACATTTTGATTATTATCATGAGTGGCGGGTATGTCACTCTCAGTATACTGTGTTTCAGTAGTTGCAACATGTGCATTGGCTACTGTCCTTCTTCCTTTGTTGAACCTGAAGTTCTAATTAGCAATGTCCCTATAGTTTTGGTTGAAGTTCTGCCTCGGGTATTGGTTGACGTGGGACATTTGATTGTGGCTTATGTTTAGATTCAAGTTTTGATTGAGATCTTTGGGATATCCATGTAGTTTACAGAATTTTTCTTTATTGTGTCCTGGTCTCTTATAGTGATCACAGAAAGGTCTGGTCCTATTATTGCGATTATTATTATGAGAGTAGTTGGTCTTGAAAGAATTTGGTCTGCCTGTGTTTACATTCAATGTTGTGGATTCAACAACTAAATGATTGATTGGCCTGATTTCTCTCTACCTTTGCTCTTGGATTAACAATGAAAATGCATGTGTAATAGAAGAAAGTGGATTCATCATGAGGATGCTACCTCGAACTACAGTATATGTCTCGTTTAATCCCATGAGATATTGTATCAATCTCTTGTCTTGCTCAGATTTGTGCATGCTTTCCTTAGCTCTGCATGTTCAGTTACAGGTTGCAGTGTTGAGTTCCTCCTACAGTTTCTTCATTTTGGTACAATAACCAGTGATGTCAAGATTTCCTTGCGACAAATCATTGATTTTCTTTTGAATTTGATATACTTTTGTCCCATTAGTTGTGTCATATCGGTCCTCAAGTTCTCTCCTATCATGACCCAAAATTTCAACCTACCGTGATGGCACCAAACATATTACTAGGCAAGCCGACAATCAGATAACAACTATGAATTTGCATTAAAACATGATTTAATAAGTTCAATAGTGGAAGTTTCATAAATAACTGATAAAAACATCTGTAACTCAACTACAACTATCCCAAAATCCTGGTGTCACCGAGTACATGAGCTACTAATGTCAACATAGTCTAAAACTCTAGTACAACTGTCTGAGAAAATAGAACAGTACTAAATAAAAATGAAAGGAAGGGAAGTCAAGGTCTGCGGACATCATAGCAGCTACCTCGAAGTCTCCGAGCAGGTACTAGCACCATATCTAGCGATCACCGCGTCCAGATGTACTTGGATCTGCACACGAAGTGTAGAGTGTAGTATAGTACTACCGACCCAATGTACTCAATAAGTAATATGGCTAACCTTGTGCTGAAAGCAGTGAGGAGCTCACAAAAATACAGTCCGAATCAAAATAATGACAACACATATATAACAAGATAATAACAGTAATCACTTAAAGAAACTTCCATGCTCTGCTCGTACACAGTTTAGAAATTTAGGCATGCTTTCATGTTCGACAGTTTAAACTCAACACTGATAAAATATGCCAAGTACAACTAGCATGAGGAATGTTACATCTCTATGCCTATATGTCAAATATGCATTTCAAATGTAGTGTATCACAGTGGTAATCCCAAGTACTCACACTCTAATAGTACTCAATCTGTCTAACTCATTTCCCACTCTTCAAACACAATCACTCAGCATTGTACGGGTGCCTGACATCAATGCCCCTTATCAAACACGTGTATATAAATCATTGTGCATGTGCTCAGTGTTGATATGTCAAACTCAGAAAGGGAGGATATTGCCCAAGCGCTAATATAAAGCCTATAAGGCCTGCTACATTGTGCAACCTGATCAACAATAATAAATAAGCTAATAAGGCATGTTGCGGCGTGCGGCCCCATCCACAATATCACTCACAATCCAGCTCTCTGCCCTAACTCAGTCATCTCTAGGCTCACGGGCTCACATATCTCATACCACTCAGCCCAAACAATAATAACCTGATGTAACAATAAATGATAACAGAGATTGAGATATGATATGCAAATGAATAAATATGACTAAGTACATAATTGAAACTTAAGCAAATAAATCGACAATAAAAATGACCTCAGTGGGTCCAAACAGAATAAGCACAAGCCTAAACATGATTTCTAACATGAATCACAGTTCAATTACTCTAACACGTAGGAATTACACGGATAAAACAAGATTAGATAATTACATAGTACCACATAATCAACCGAGTCATATCACCACGGTGCACGCCCTCACACATGTCACCTAGCATGTGCGCCACCCCAACACAAACCATATAACACACATTCCAGGGATTTATATCCTGAGTACCAAGTTTAGAAGTGTTACTTACCTCAAAGTGCGCAACTCAATTCTTTAACAAACCCTTGCCTCACAAATCGGCCTCCGAATGACTCGAATCTAGTCAGAAACGACTTAATATAATCAATACATGCTATAGAAATCGATTCCATTCGATAAAGCTAAGTTCTTTAACCAAATTCAAAAAGTCAACCAAAAGTCAACCCCGAGCCCATGCCTCGGAACTCGACAATGTTCACAAAATCTAAACACCCATTCAATAACGAGTCCAACCCTACTAAAATCATCCAGTTCCGACCATAAATCGACCCTCAAATATCAAAATCTTACTCTCCAATTCCTAGTCCATAATCCCCCCAATTTCACCTTAAAAATACATAAACTAGGTGTACAAATCAATGGTTATTCAATATTATTGGACAAAAGTGATCAAAAGTTGCTTACCTCTTGATTTGTAGTGAAATCCCTCACAAAAATTGCCCATAATCGAGCTCCACAAGTCAAAATATGAAATAATACTCTAACCCCACGATTTAGGGTTTGTAAATCTGCCCAGATACGCCTCATTTGCGAACGCAGAAACTGTCGTGCGTTCGCAAAACACAAAATCTCTCAGCTGAAAGTTCCTCTTACTTGAACGCGACATCCCAGTCGCAAAAGTGATGACTAAGACCACATAGCTTTGCGATCGCGGTCCTGACCTCGCGATCGCGATGAACAAGTTACATGTCGCCCTGAGCCTTACCTCCCTTCTTCGCGAACACGACCTGCTTCACATGCTCGTGATGCACAATATCCCAGAACCTTCGCGAATGCGTCCCCTTTCTCGTGAACGCGAAGCAGAATCTTCACCAGTCGCCTAAAGATTCTTTACCATTGTGAGACCTCCCCCGCGAACGCGTATAAGAAAACTAGATACAACAACTTCAGCAGTCCAACAAGTCCAAAATGAGCCGAACATAATGTGAATCAGACCCCCGGGATCCCTTCCAAACATACCAACAAGTCCTAAAACACGATACAAGCTGAGTCAAAGTCTCAAATCACATCAAACAACATCAAAATTACGAATCTCTATCAAACTTCTCAATTATCCAATTCAAGCCAAAACAACCTACGGACCTCCGAATCAATATCTGGACATACTCCTAAGTTCAAAATCAACATATGAAGCTATCTAGACCATCAAAACTCCATTCCAAAGTCATTTACTCATAAGTCAAACATGCGGTCAATTCTTGCAACTTAAGTTTCCAACCTTGGATAGTCCCAATTCATTCCAAAACAGCTCTGGAACCAAACTAACCACCCCAGAAAGTCACATAACCATAGTTGAACATAGAATAAGCAATAAATAGGGGAACGGGTATATAATACTCAAAACGACTAGCCGGGTCATTACATTCTCCCTCTCTTAAATAAATATTTCATCCTCGAACAGGTCTAAAATCATACCTGGTGTCTCAAGTAGGTGATAGCTGCTCTACATCTCCCGCTTCGTCTCCCAAGTAGCCTTATCGACTGACTGACCTTTTCTACTGAACTCTCACTGAATCTATGTTCTTTGATTTCAACTTTCAAACTTGCCGATCCAAATTGGCTAACAACTCCATGTCATAAGTCAAATCTCCATCTAACTGAACCGTGCTGAAGTCCAAAACATGAGATGGAT
The DNA here is from genome assembly GCF_001879085.1 of Nicotiana attenuata. Classification (NCBI taxonomy): domain Eukaryota; kingdom Viridiplantae; phylum Streptophyta; class Magnoliopsida; order Solanales; family Solanaceae; genus Nicotiana; species Nicotiana attenuata. The sequence continues at coordinate 313,623 of NW_017670737.1, read as the reverse complement.
CGTCATAATACTTCCAGAGAATGGAAACATGAAATACTGGGTGAACACTCGTTAGACTAGGTGACAGTTCAAGCTTGTAGGCCACCTCTAATCCTCTTAAGCACCTCAAAATGGCCAATGTACCAAGGGCTCAACTTGCCCTTCTTCCTGAACCTCATCACACCCTTCATGGGTGAAACTCTGAGCACTACCTTATCTCCCACCATATAGGCTACATCAAGAACCTTCCGATTAGCGTAACTCTTCTGTCTAGACTGTGCCGTGCGAAGTCGATCCTGAATTAACTTTACCTTTTCCAAGGCATCCTGAATCAGATCTGTGCACAACAACCTAGCCTCCCCCATTTCAAACCACCCAACTGGAGGTCGACACTACCTCCCATATAAGGGCTCAAAAGGAGCTATCAGAATACTCGATTGGTAGCTGTTATTGTAGGCAAACTCTGCAAGTGGTAGAAACTGATCCTAAGAACCCCAAAATCAATAACACAAGCGCATGGAATATCCTCTAATATCTGAATGGTGCGCTTGGACTATCCGTCCATCTGGGGATGGAATGTTGTACTCAACTTAACCCGTGTGCCCAACTCTCATTGCACAGCTCTCAAAAAATGTGATGCGAACTACGTGCCCGGATCAGAAATAACAGACACTAGCACAATGTGAAGACGAACAATCTCATGGATATAGATATCAGCCAACCGCTCCGAAGAATACATAGTCTTAACCGGAATAAAATATGCAGACTTAGTCAATCGGTCCACAAACACCCAAATAGCATCAAATTTCTTCAAAGTCTATGGGAGTCCAACAACGAAGTCTATAGTGATACGCTCCCATTTCCACTCAGGGATCTCAATCCTCTGAAGAAAACTGCCCGGCCTCTGATACTCATACTTCACCTACTGACAGTTCAAGCATCGAGCCATATACTCTACTATATCTTTCTTCATTCTCCTCTATCAATAGTGCTGCCTCAAGTCCTGATACATCTTTGCGGCACCCAAATGAATGGAATATCGCGAACTGTGGGCCTCCTCAAGAATCAACTCACGTAACCCATCCTCATTGGGTACACAAACCCGAACATGTGTCCGCAATAACCCCGTCATCTCTAATAGAAACCTCTTTTGCAATAGTGTGATGTACGGTATCCTTAAGGACAAACAAATAGGGGTCGTCATACTGACGCTCTCTGATGCGATCATATAAAGAAGACCGAGAAACCACGCAAGCTAGAACCTAACTAGGCTCCGAAACATCTAACCTCACAAACTAATTAGCCAAGGCCTAAACTTCTGATGCAAACGGTCTCTCACCAACATGAATATATGCAAGTCTAACCATACTCACCGCCTTTCTACTCAAGGCATCAGCCACCATATTGGTCTTTCTGGGATGATACAAAATGGTAATATCATAGTCTTTTAATAGCTCCAACCACCTACACTGTCTCAATTTTAGATCCTTTTTCTTGAATAAGTGTTATAGACTCTGATAAACTATAAATACCTCACAAGACACGTCCTAGAGGTAATTCCTAAAATCTTCAATGCATGAACAATGGCTGCCAACTCTAAATTATGAACGAGGTAGTTCTTCTCATGGGGCTTTAACTGGCATGAAGCATAAGCAATCACCATACCCTCATGCATCAAGACACACCCAATACCAATTCGAGAAGCATCACAATATACTGTATATGAAGCCGATGTTGAAGGCAAAACTAGAACCGGAGTTGTGGTCAAGGCAGTCTTAAGCTTCTGAAAGCTCTCCTCACACTCATCAGACCACCTGAATGGGGCACCCTTCTGGGTTAACCTATGGCTGTCCAACGGGACGGGCCGGCCCGTCCCGTCCCGCGACCCGTCCCGGTCCCGTCCCGTCCCGTCCTGTCCTGTCCCGCTAAAAATTCAACGGGATGCGCCAATGTTACGCGGGACACGGGACGGGACGGGGCGCCCGTTTCGTCCCGTTTGTCCCGTCCCATTTCGTCCCGTTTCGTCCCGTCCCGTCCCGCGTCCCGTCCCGTCCCGCCTGTTTTTTTTTTTATTTAAAAAGTAGTCGTTGGCCAACGACTTAAATTGATAAAATGGCCGTTGCCAACGGTCCAAAAGCCCCCCACACCCCCTAAAACACCCCCAACCCTCCCTCCCCCCCAAACTTTTAATATAACCCC